>NW_026558858.1:0-93130 GCF_026930045.1 Uloborus diversus | reverse complement strand
CCTTTTTTGCCCTTACCAGGAAACATCACGAGTTCAGTAATCATGAAAAAAGTTAAAAATGGTCGCATTCGAAAGAGTATCTTTAGAAAAAAATTTGACCCAAATATTGTGTGCCCTCGTCCTTTTGTTTTTGAGATATGGGGGATCAAAGTCTGTCGAAATCTTACGAAAATTCGCCAAATTTAAAGACTTGGCAAGAAATGGAAAATACCACGTGATTTTATCGCCAGCGTCTAGCAAGACTCATTTCCATTTTTGGTCATCTGCAAAGCGCGTTAACGATGTTTCGAATTAACCCTTTACTTGTGTGGGTAAAATTAAAAAGTAACTATGAAGCCTGTGAAATGGAAACTAGAGAGCTTTATCCAGAGGAGCTACAACTTTATAACGAAATTGAACGTAGGATTTAACTTTGTAATCGTGATAATAATGCATTTCAGAATTTAAGTGCATTTCAAGTGTGTTTTACTTAACTAATTTACGTTTGTACTCTTGTAATGAAATGTGTTGTAAGTAATTAATAATTATGTACGAGAATTAATATGAATAAGTAAAAAAAAAACATGCTTATTAAAGCTTATATATTGAAAATAAAATGGATAGTTTTTGATGTTGAAAGAACATGATCATGGATTGTAGTATCCCAGCTCTTATTTATTTTTTCAAAAGTTATTATCATTCATGAAGTTTTATTGTCTGACCACTGCTAGCGAAAATGTTTAATTTAAAATCGAAAAAAATAATAATTAAAAAAAAAGAAAACAACGGATAGTAAATGTCAAAAATTTGCACAGCAAAACTAACGATGTCGGAAATTACTTTATAACAGATTCTTATCAAAAATTTTATAGTCGACGTTCATTACAACAACCCCTGTAGTTCGAAAAGTCTGTCACTGCAACTGAAAGTCACTATAACGTAAATGCATATCATATTGCATGTTATTTAGTCATTTTTAAAAATACTGAAGTCACTTTTACCAATTATGTTTCACGTTAAAAGGGAATTCAAATACGAGCAAAATAAAAATTAATACAGTTTTTTTTTTTTTTTTTGACTTGTTAGAGGGTTTACACATAACTTGAAAACGATACACATAACGAAAAACACACTGGAAATAACTGACAGAAATCGTTTTTTTTTAAATTTGAGAACATGGTTTGAAATCTTTAAAAATGTCGTTTTCTTCGTATTTAGATACTGTTGAAGACTTCAGATTTACGACTTAAAAAAAGAAAAGACTTTAAAGTGTGTTTACCGTTTTTCTACGGTTATCATATTTTTTTCAAAACAGTTTCATCATCGAATAAACTCTTTCAGTGGAACTATTTCAACCGCAGAAGCATAAAAGTTTTAAACATCAGATTTTTAACAGACAGTCTTAAGAATAACAAAAAATTCCATTGTTTTTACAGTAAAATAAAACAAATATTTTGGGCTGTGGCGTTTTCCCCTATACAGTTGCACGTTAATATCCCGGAACACAAGCCCCTAAAAATTTCAATGCCGCAGTCTGTGCCACGATACCCCGCGCCATGGTAGTCACCCCGAGTGAAGAATTAATGCGATATTTCTCACGCGCTTTGGTGGTGACCAAATATGGAAGTGAAATGTCTTGTCAGATGCAGATGTTGAATTCGCGCCGTACCTTCCATTTCTGAACAAAACTCGCTAAATTTGGCGACTTTACTAAAAATTTCGGCAATTTTTAAGACCTCATATTTCGATAACGTGGTCACGAGGGCACGTAGTTTCAGTGCCATAAACATGTTTTCCAATGCTCTTTCGAATGCCACCAATTTGGAATTTTTTTGAATTTCCTTGATCGTGATGTTTCCTGGTCAGGACCAAAATCAAGAAATGAAGGCTTCACTCTCTCTATCCACGTTTTATCTATTCTCAATTGACATATCACAGTAGGAAATTTTATTACAAAAAGCAGAACTGGCTTTTTTTTTATCCTTTGGCAACGGGTTAAATATTTATTTCAGTTCTCGCTCAACAATAGATTAAAATAAACATTAATCATTTGGGAGATATAGCCATCCAATGTTTAAATTTATTAATTCATTAACAAAAACGTTTCCGATTCGACCAATCGCACTTCGAAACCATGCTTGCCACAGCTAAGTTACACACAAAACATTTGATCAAAATCGGTCCAGCCGTTTAAAAGCCTTATGGTGACAGACGTCAGCACAGAAGATTTTTATATATTAAGATATAAAGGGCAAGATCGCTTCCATACAAACTAGAAACAGCAAACTCTCTTCTTCTACTCAACTTAAGGCAATCCCTGTTGCGGTAAACAAATACATTATCTTTACACTTTACTAAGGCACTTACACTCAGTGGCTTTGCCGATTATTCTGAATTATTTTTTGTTTGTAAAAATATGATTTTAGCAGTACCGCTTGAAATAAAGTTTGAGCTCTTGTAAGGAGACGGTAATGTTTGAAAAAATTGCCAAATAATAAAGTTTTAGGAAGAAATATTTGATTAAAAAATGAATATCCAGTGGGGCGTGTAAGGGTAAGAGGTTCATGCCCAATCGAATTTTTTGCATGCCCCAGGCATGTCGGGCAATATAATTTTGGAGCCCTGATGCTATTAAAGAATATTTTTGTTTAACATGACCAATATTTTTTTCATAAATCCCTTACATATATCTATCTCTATAAAAGGTTTCATCTGATTTCAGCCACTTGAATTGTTTTGAACTTAATGAACTCAAAATGGCCCATATATTTAATGACCCATGGATGTTTATTTGTGCGTATCTTCAATTAAGCTTACAGCATGGAGGAGGCATCTGGCTACTTTTTAGCAATCTGAGTCGTGGAGTCAGAGTCAGAATGATTTGGGGATGAAGGAGTGAAAAAAACCAATTTAGCTCCCATCCCTCCTTTTTTTCTTTTTTTTTTTGTAATTTCAATTTTGGTGAGGAGGAGTGGAGCTGGGGGGGGGATTAGCAACAGTGCCCTGATCTTCTCACTTTTTTCGAGGTGAGGCAAGGACACATTGTCACCCAGTAGGGCAACCAAAAAATTGTTTTTGGAGAGCACTCCTAAAAAATTCCCTTGGGGAGTGGAGTGTCTTGGGGTTCCTTCCTGGAAAAATTTTGGAATTGTAGTCCTAAGAACCCAGTTTTAGATGGTCTATGATGATGCTACGAGGTGGGAAAATTCGGAGGGGTGGGGCGTGGATAAATAACTGAAAGTTTTAGAAATTGAAGTCTTAAAAATTCCATTATAGCATGGGAATCCATATGTAAAATTGTAAGGGGGAGGGCTCAGATATTTTAACCATGGTTTAGCATGATATTTTCCCCATGAAAACCAATTTCAGGACAGATTAGAGTCATTAAAATTTGACATTTTTAATAACTTAATTCATTAATGGCAGGAGAAGAAAAGTTTTTACATTTTTGCAAAGAAAAAAGTACTAAAAATAAAGAAGTTCTAATTTCTAAGGGGGGGGGGGAGCTTGAGCCCCACCTTACCCCCTGTATGGGCACACTTGCAATATAGGCTACATTTGTTGACTATAAAGTAATGAAAGGAATGGGACTATTTAAAGTTGCCGCCGATCGATTTAAAAAAAAAAAAGAAGCTAGCCAATCGTCCCCCCGCCTAATTTTTCTAAATTAAAATTCTTCAGGGGAAGAACATCAATTTTCCATTATTGTTCAAACCAAACAACTGAAACTTATTTTAAATTTTTTGCAGGGGACGAGGGTTAAGGAGAGAATATTGTGAAGACTCTTCGTTTCAGCTTGACTAGAGAAAAAAAAGAGGGGAACTTGATTTTCTAAACAATAATATGCATCTGTTATTTTTTTTTTAATTTTAAGATTTCTTATTGAAAGAATTGAAGTTCCCCCCATTCCCCCAACAATACTTGCTTTTCTTTCTGTTAAAATATCTTTTCTTTCCTAAGACAGTATTTTCTTCAATAAGGGGTATGGTGTGGGGTATCCCCTGACCCCTTCTGAACACCGTTGCCTGGCGCCCTCAAATACAGGGTTCCGAAATTTTAAAGTTTTGCAGCACTCTTTGAAGAATTAGAATTTTCTCACCGCATCCTACAGGGGTAGAAGTGATCAACTTTTAATACATAGGACATTTTCCACCAAAAATATAGGACAAATATAGGACATGTTTTATGAATAATACTGATATGAAAAAATAAACAATACATAGTATATATAATCTAGATATTCTTGTATAAATTATTATCAATGATTTCAATTAATATTTTTTTTTTTTTTTGGAAGGTACATGAACCTTTTCTTTTGCCTCTGATTGTTATGCATCTCTACAAGAATTTCCCATTTTTTTTATGAATTTTGTATTTAGTACTATGATACATCATGATAAAATGGAACTCTTTCCTTGGTAGTGCATGCATAATTTATTGCTTTCCCAATTGCAGTACCTTAATTAAACTTAAAACTCTTATTATAGAGTCAATGCTTTAAGATGATCTTTCTTATGTCAGTATCTTTTTGTTTGCGAGAAAAACCTCTTTCAACTGATGCTACATCTTATGAAAGGTGCTAAAGACTTTCACTACTAAAAAACCTAAGTATTTGCATCTAGAAAGCTGATCAATTTTTATCATTACGAAGTATTTTTCTAAAATGAATTAATTTACATCCAATCCCCATTCCTCAAAATTTTTAACAATATGGTGACGTATCAATGGAAGGATCCTGTAAAAATTTTATTTATTTTTTTAAATTAATGAAAAGCCTTTTTTTCAATAACCAATTCTGCTAAAAATATAGTAATGTAAAATTCTGATTTTAGTAAAAAGTTCAAATTTTGAATCCAGGCAGGGTTAATTTATCTTTTTTATTTATTTATTTATTTATTTATTTATTATTATTATTATTATTATTATTTTTGCATAATTACCAACATTTAATTCCCACATTTTGTTGTTAGTGAAAATTCATTGGCAAAGTGCTTCATCAATAGTTTGGAGAGCTTGTCATAAAATATAGACCATTGAAGCTTTCTCTTAAAACAAATTGAAAATTTTGTCAAAAATACTCTGCAAAGTTTAAAGAGACGGGTGCTGGCAGAAATTCAAAAAAAAAAAAAAAATAATAATAACAATTTTTTTATAAACAAGCATCTTGTTTTTAAGCAGTCTTGAATTGTCAAGTCGTGAAAGAAAGTGCGAATCAAGTGATCAAAAAGCTTTTTTTCAATGGTAATTTTCTACAATTTTTTATAACAAACTATAAGAATACAGGAAATATAGGACAATTTCAAAAATATAGGAAATATAGGACACTTTTGATGCTTTTTTTTTTGAAAATATAGGAAATATAGGATATATAGGACTACTTCTACCCCTGATTCTAGTCTAGTTTTTCATACATATTATTACCATGGACACTTTGCGGCACCCCTCACCTCTTCCTGCGGCACCCAATTCAGAAAGCTCTCTTCTAACGCACTATAATTATCATCAAGTAAAAAACCTCGCAGTGCCTAAAATTAACCACAGTAAACAAAAGAATATAAACTAAAAAAAAAAAAGGATTCAAAAAATTCAACATTCCCCAGAAATGATAAGGAAACGGGTTGAAACATTTTTCAAAATAAATGTTTTGACCAGTTTAGAATAAGAAAAATCCTGAGAATTTCAGCTCAGCTCAGAACAAAAATCTAAAGACATTATAGATAAAAACAAATTAACAAAAATCGGAAAAACACAAGAATAGCTTGTAAGAAATACAGAATGAAAGCAGAATCATTGAATTTTTCCTTTCAAAAATCCTTTCAAAACCAAGATCTACAGTCTACAGGCAAAACAGTTTTGAAATTTTTTAAAACTTGAACTGAAATTAAAAGATTGGCTTAATCTCAAACAACATCAAGCTATGGAGTCTTGTTTTTTTGCTGACATAACTTATAAATAAAGCGAGTTTTCAAAAATCGGAATTAAAAATTCACAACCACCTAGAATCCTCTATACAAAGTAAATTAAAAAAAAAAAATAACAATAATAAATATAAAGAATTAAACAAATGAGTTCAAGATATGGTAGGTAAAAATATTAAAGCAGCTGATAACAAACAGCTGTCCCTCGTTTAAAAAAAATGTTCATTATTCGGGGAAGGAGGGTCAGCAATCCAGTAGGCAGTGAAGGGCCCAAAATATCCGAACCTGGTTACGTCATTTATACACAACCCAAAGAAGAAGACACACATAAAACTATTGCAATAATTATTTCCGAACAGATGAAATACTCACGAAGCAAGGAAACAGTTGAAAAAAGTTCAGTGGACTACTGTTCAATCTTCTGCCAATATTCGTAGGAAAAACTTCAGTGTATTAACTAACGGATATATCGTACTGAATACAAAGAGGGTCCGACACTTAGGATACTAAAAAAGAAAGGTTTGACTCAAAAGAGCGCAAAATTAAGCACAATAGCAAAAATAGGATGCTTAACGAGATAAGACGCCAGCAAGCATGAATCGCGATGTCAACAATGGCAATTGGTCACAGTTAAGTTTCATTTCAGTTCAATATCTCATGACCGCCTCCACGTTTGTTGTGAAGATGATGATGAAATAGTTTCTCCTCTTCAATCACCACTGGTCCTATTCTCGGTTTCGCAACGGTCGTTTTAACTTTTCGTCCGCGGTATTTTCTGTGCGGCAAAAAAAGTACCTTTAATTGCATTCTTGCTGATTCTTATGGAAAATAACTTCCTGAACACAAATATGACCACCAAAACATTACACTAAAAGGTTGGTCGATTCTCTTTTTTTGCATTAAGTGTAACTTAATATAAAATTATGGATGTCACCTTTATCGCCAGTTTAGCATGTTCCAAACATAAGATGATCTCTAGAAAAGTTCCATTAAAACTGAAAATAAACAGGACCTGATTACCACACAGACCGACTAGGCCTGAGCCCCCCATCTTTAAGGGGCTTTTTTTTTTTTTTAACCTTATGCGTAGCATTAAAATATCATGTTTTTTTTTTGAAAATAATAAAAATTAATAACCTAACTTCTATATTCCAACTTCCATAACTTTTACATTCCAAAGCGTATGTCTTAGCGCGTTAAAAATCTTACATAATAGAAAACTGAGCATATGTATCTATGTATCTATGTATTTATGAGTCCTGTCCGACTTACTTCTACCGAACGCCAGTGAACTGACCTTCGAACAGGTATCGATGGATCCGTCTTTATGTTTGGCTATTTAACATAATCCTCCGATAATAATTAGCGGGGATATCAATCAAAAACAATATTAATTAGGATAGTTAGATTTCGACATAAAATCCCTATTTTTTGAAGGATTTCCTCCATTCAAACGATGTCTTGAACTTAGAAATGGAATAAATGGAAAGAATTAATTTTCAGTTATTGTTTATCGATTAACAAAACCTTGGAACCCATTGGAAACATTGTACTTACAATTTTGCTGAATCTAAGAGCTTCATTATTACTTTTTAGAATTATTATCTTTTTCGCAATCCCATTCTGAACTTTTTAGCGCATAAACACAAAGCTGCGCACCCAGAAATTACATGAGAAATGGGGGTTTTGAGTCATAACTACCTTTATATGTATAAACTACCATATTAGGATTGTAAATATGTGCTAAAACCAAGTGTTCTAGGGAGAGTTTTGATTCTTATTAAGCCTCCTTTCTGCTTGCACCACTTAATACACCGCATTAGTTTTGTGTGTGGGGGGGGGGGTGAAAATATCAAACGATTTTTATGACCTTAAAATATTAATTTTGCAAACCTTGCCAAGTGACATATCATTTTAAATCTTATTCCAAGAGCTTTAAAATAATACCTAGGAAAAGAATTAGCTTTCATTCGGGTTAAGGAAAAATTATTTTTTTAAGTATCGGAACCTCACTTTTTACAATTTTTCGAGCTTTTGGTGGGGTGGTCACAAGAAACTAAAGGTCAAAAATATGTAAAAAAGTTGTTTTTCCTGTAAAAACCTAGGTACAGTAGATCCCATAATTTTCATTAGAATTGCTTGACATGAATTTGCAAGGTCTAATATTTTTCATTGATTTCACATGAAATGATGAACATGTTTTTGAACTACATTTTCCTATTTTTTTTTAGGAGTGTCTGAAAAATGAAACAAGCGTTTTTTAGTTAATAAAAGTATGCTCTTTTAATGATATGAAGAAAAATCAAACTTAAAAGGAACCCTTTTGGAATATTGCGTTTTGAAATCGAAAATAAATTGAAGAAATATTTTTTTGACTGGATTTTCAACTACGATGATTCGGCAACTACTTGAGCCATCAAGACGCTACTTGCATGCCTTTCGAATACAACAACAGGCTACAAATGAGGACAAAATGAGCTCCAGAAAACCATTCTCTCAGCACATACAAGCCGATAATGTTTGGTTGGAATTTAAAAATGCAATTTTTAACCTGTTTTGGCAACAAATAGTGAAAAATCTACCATTCATAGAGCTTTTGCTCTACAACTAGGCTCTTCTATCAAAATAGTTGATCAGGATCACCAAATATCAATATTGTATACCTCAGGTCGCAAGCAATGAAAGCACAGTCAGGATTAGTAATGTAAAATTTCCGGAAATTTTGAAGTGGTGGAAAAAAAACGGTTTTTTTTCGGGAAAAATTGGAAAAATGGAAAAATTGATTTTTTTTTATGAATAAAAATAGGGTTTCTTAATAGCTCTGTGTTTCTTGGAACATATAAAGGGTTAAGCATTGAAAAATATATGCAATCCACACATCTTCTTTTTCTGCTAGCCAGAATTGCACATAAAAGTTAGTTTAATTAGAAAAAATAATTAAAAAAAAACCTTTTTGTTTTATAACTGAGAGCTTTATTTGTCAAACACCAGAAATAAGTCAAATCGTCGTTCAACCAATAATATTGAGTAACTAGCTTTTGCCCGCGGCTTCGCTCACGTTGATGTAGTTTTTTTTTTTCAATTGATTCAAGTTAATGGTTATTACAGGCAGAGGTCAAATAGTTACCAAAACATTGTTTTTCTCTAGTTTCGCCGACATTTCAAATTGCCTGCCCCCTTAAATGTATCAAAAGGTATGATTAAAACTGAAAATTAGGGGGAAATGGAGTAAATGAAATGTTGGCAAAACTGAGAAGAAACCCAAAAATCACAAAAAATAAATCACGAAAACGTTCAGGAGTTGTAAAGAAGTCAGTTTGGGTAATTCCCAAAAAATCCAATTCGAGTGAGGTCAAATATTCTTAAATAAAGTGACACAGTTCCCGTATAATCCCGATCTCCATCAAATACATAATATCCAGCGCTACACTGGCAATCTAAATTATTGTATAATGTGTAACTTCTTACCGTAGAAATCGTCCCAAAATAGGGTCAACAATGATGCTACCCGAAATGTTTCCAATAAACAGTAAAAATTTGGCAATTGTTTGAAATTGTGTGCAAAGACAAAGTAATGGAAGTTTTGCGCTGTTTATGAATTTGCGAATTAGTTGGCAAATTTTTTTACGTGTTAACAAATTTAAAGAAAGAAATATTAAAGAAATGGCGATATTTGGTTACATGGTGAAAACCGAGAAACAGTATTGCGTAGTCTTTAGCTTCAAAAACAGCGACAGTTGAAAAAAAATGCCAAATGCCTTAGCTATTGAAATGGTTCCACAAAATTTTTTTGGCTAGATTCCAGCTGATCGATTAAATACCCAGTCAATACAAATAAATAAAAAAAAAACACATTAATTGCCTCAAAGTTGCATTAAAATGGAAAAAAATCAGCCAAATCCATGTATTATTTGCCAATCTTGTGCAAAAATCTTACTTCAAGATTTGATTTGAGAAAAGCCTTGAACAGCCACGAAAAGCAAAGATAGCCAACAATACAACAATAGTCGTTATCGCCAGGGAGTTGAGATGATACAGTAAATATTGTATTGAGGTAAGGAAAGCCTTCGAATATGGAACTAAAAAGCTCATAACTCGTTTTTTATTTTACTTAGAAATTTCGAACAGGTGCCATCTTCAGCAGAAAAATCAGAGCTTTCGAGGGACATATAATGTTAATATGTGCAAGTATTTTTTCATCCCCATATTAGAGAATTTATACGAAAATTGTGTTTTATTGCCCCCCTAAGGGGGCTTTGCCCCCATAATGGGACGAAAACTACCCTATGTGTTATTCTGATGCATAAGCTATATTATTGTAAAGTTTCAAAATCCACTCAGTAGTTTTTGCGTGAAAGAGTAACCATCCATACATCCATACACCCATACAGACAAACTTTCGCATATATAATAGTAGTAAGATTTGTGTCTAATCATAACAATTACATTTCCTTTGAAACTTGAAATAAAAATTGTGATTTTTGACTTTCAAACATGATTGACATTGTTTAAAAGAAAAATAAGTATTATTTCCCTTCCTTACAATTTAACTTTACTGTCTGACAATGAAAGCTATTGAGTTTTGATTTTTCCAATCCAGTCAAAGTCCAAATCAAAACTAAATTGTTTTTTTTTTTTTCTTTTCCAACAGAAACCCCAAAGCAAAACTGCGTAATGATTTCTAAAGCTGAAACAGAACTTAAACTGCAGTTTCAGTTTATTCATACGGTCATGTGAAGCACAGTAAAAGAAGTCATACCAACACTTTAGAACAAAACTGTGTTATTGTAACGAAGTTTTTCTCTGTTTCGCATTTTATTCAATAAATAAAATGCTTTTGGGTCATTGCATCAGGAACTATTTTTTAATTAATTCTGAAAAAAAAAAAGACATCTTAATCAATTATATGGAAGAACCGAACTTTAAAACACAATCTCCCAGCTTGACTCAAATGCAGACTCCATTTTTGTGCTTAGCACGGCAGTATACAGGGCGCGGCAAAAAAAAAAAAAAAAAACTTTGGACAAAGATTGCATCATCGGATGGAAGTAAAGTATATCTTCATTTTAATGAGTGTCTTATTTATTTTTGTATCTCACTTTATTAGAAAATAATTTACAATGCATATCGTAGTTTATGTATTGTTTTTCAATTTTCTTCAAGGGCGCCGATATGCAAAATTTTGAGGGGGGGGGGGGGCTCAGCTACCCCACGGTTTAGCAGGATATTTTCTCCATAGAAACTGATTTCAGTACAGATTAGAGCTATTACAACACAGGCCTACATACACACACACACAAACACATACACCTACACACAAACACATACACACAACTACCCACACATTCATGCCTGCACACAGACACAAACACATGTGCCTAACACACACATACACATACCCCGCCCCAACGCACACAAACACTCATACACACAACTACCAACACTCATGCCTGCACACAGACACAAACACACATGCCTACACACACATACCCCCTACACATAACCCCTCCCCCACATATAAACACACAGGCCTACATACACACACTCGTGATTGCGAAAAACATAATTTAAATTCAAGATGACAAAATTCAAATTAATTTTTTTTTTTTTCGTGGATGAGGGCCATAAAATGAATTAAATAAGTGTACTAGAAGGACATGTTAGAAGCTGTAGTATTTATGTGAACCTAAGAGCACTTCAGCACAGCAATGCAGACTGGACATTTCAATTTGACACCACGCCAGTACATACGGTCAAAAAGACAAGAGTGGTGCAAGGCGTATTGTTTCAGACTTGATATCATCTTTAGAGGGACGCTCTACTTGCTAGACCTCAATCACATTTGTTATATTGTATGGCCTGTTTTAGAATCAAAGGTCTAACTTAAACTACACATAAGTTTGGATTCTCTCAACCAATTGCTTTGTAGGGAATAGGATTGATTAAAAGACTTGCGGCCCTTGAATGAAAATTTTCAATCAGTTGTACCTTTGTTTTACTTCAAAAGGCGGCTAGTTTGAAATCAATTAATTTGTTCATTGCTAAAGATCTTCTCATATTATTATGTTTTAATGTTTTGTAAATGTATTCATTTTTAATAAAGTTACATGGAAAATTGCTTGCCTGCTTTTTTTTTTTTTTGCCGCACCCTGTACATTTGGTTCGCACAGTCAGCAGAAACATAGTTCTTTGATTAAAGTTATGCAGTTATGCTTGTTTGTTTTATGAAGAAGGAAAATAAATTCTTCACTAAGGATATTGTTTTTTTTTCTTTGCGAAAAGTATTAAATGTTTTTTGATTTATATGCAAATTATATTTTCATACAACAACTTGCATTATCAAAGTTAGACAGTATTAACATACAAGGAGGGTGAGGAAATTGCATCAGAATTTAAGTATAAGAAATTTCTATTAACTTTTTGCTAAAAACTTCAATTAAAACTTCTTGAAAAGTTTATAAAAAACTAATTTTTTCAGTTTCTCCGAAATAGAAATAAACCCCTTTGGGAAAAAAAAATTTTTTTTTTTCGTTTTTTTGGAAGTTTTCCGGGTTTTTTTTCCGACTGTTTTCATCTTTAGTCAGGACACAAAAAAAAAAGTCTATGGATATTGGCAGAACCATACGATTTATGGAGATGTAATTAGGCATAACTTCTTGTAAGTTTTATATGTATATCCCATAAAAATTTCATGAAATTTGGAGATGGTCGAGTGGGGACCTTGTCAGAATGTAAAACACTTGGACATGCAACGACCCAAAAGTGTATTCACACTTGAACTGTGATATAATGCCTTTTTGCAATACTCCCAAGAATATAGTTGGTCGCAGGGCCCGACTAACTAAATGTGAGGCCCAAGGCCCACAATAATTTGGAGGCCCCCTGAAGGCTATTTTGTTTAAAATGTGTGTATTTTTTGTATATTTGTTATGCTATGCATAATTCTTTAAGTAATCTGGGGCCCCTTAGGAAGAGTGGGTCCCAGGCCCTAGGCCTAGTAGGCCAGTGCGGTAATCAGGCTCTGGTTGGTCGTTCGTACCTATCGTCAAATGCAGGGTCGGGGTTTTGGACTGTTCAAAAAAGGTTTCGGACAGGACAGGTGCTATTTACCGTCCAAAAGTATGCTAAAGGGGTGTAATCTGACCATTTTGTAGGTACTTGCGGCAATTTTCGTAATGCATTAATATTAATGAGGTTTAATTAATGAGTATTTGATAATATTTTTCTCCAAAATGTTCATTCAAAGTAATGTAATTAAATGTGCAGTATTTAGGTGCAAAAAAAAAAATGTTTAGTTTTTAATGTTCTTTGAAACAAAATTTACATGATGCCTTGATGAAAACTATTTTTTAAATAATAGATTTAAGGAACAATAAATTGATGATTGAATACATGCACTTTATTTTAAAACTTGAGCAGTTTCTTTTTTTGGTTCATATTTTTAACATAACTGCAACAATAAAAAATTGTAACTTATTGAACTCAAGTCAATTATTGCCCTATATTTTCAACACTTTCTTTTGCACACATGCATAAATGTTAAAAGATTTGGTTACTGTTATAAAAAAAAAGGAAAAAACCCTCATGCATACAAAATGAAATTTTTAATAAGGATTTCAACTTCTACGTAACTGCATTAAAATCAGCTATGTAAATAAGTTGTTACACATAAATTAAAACTTGAATGTTCGCGTTGAATACACATTCAAGAAAGGAAAACATAATTTTAATCGATCTTTTTTTTATATCTTCTCACAAAATATAGTTACTCAAAAAGTGGTAGTTTTAAACGTTTTAGGAGAGTTTTGGACACAAACTGTTACAAACAGGATGGTAAAAATCTTGCCAACCCTGATTTCATTTGCACAAAAGCATTAAATATAGGGAAATTTGGATACAATTATCAAAAACAAGCAAACAGACAAAATTTAAAAAAAACGCATGCATACAAATCGAAAATTTTAAACAAGAATTCAGCTTCAATGTAACTAGATTAAATCAGCTCCATAAATAGATTGAATGCTCATCATGGAATAAATCTTCAATACACAACATTACTTTGATACATTTTGTTCTGTTTTTGATATTTTCTTACAAAATACATTTTCTATATAAAAAAATAATAATAATAAATTATACACTTTTGGACACATGGGTTTTGAACCAGAATTTTTACCGCGGTGTCCAAAACCTTGCCAACCTGTTTAAATGCATCACTAAATGAGAATCATAAACAAAAGTCTTCTGACACCACAAGAGTATGAATGCTTTTGTGTGCCGCACGCTCTTGAATGCCAATTCATATTTAAACAATCAGAATGTGTAACTTTACAACCCGCACAAAAATATGGTTTTGCGTTATGGTAAATGCATATTTGCATAAAACTCTCAAATGCAGTTTCTGCGTAAATTTAATCGAGTGCGATTTTACAGGTTCTGCAATACAATTTTGGGTTCACAGAGTTTCATTAGTAGGGGAATGTTGGGTAAAGTGAAATAATTAAGATGACTGAGCTCTTCTGAAATGAACAAATTGGAAATTTATTTTGAAAATTACAGTACGAAAAGAGAGAACATTCTAATTTACAAGTAAACTTGCATCGAAACAGTATTTTTTATTTTTGTGACTACACTGGAAATTGGAAATTTTTCGCACCTTTTTTTTATGCTGCAAAGTACAAAAAAAAAAAGGTTGATTAAATGAATTAGTAAATAAAAGGTAGAATGAATAAATGAAAAGATAATGAAACAATAAATTAATATTTAGCAGTAAGTTACCGCCTCTAAGCCACAGGGTTGGAAAAACCCAGGTTTTTTTTTTAAAGCCCATGGACCACAGGTTTTTTTGAAATAAAACTCCACTAAAGCTGGGTTTTTTTTAAAAGAAATGTGGTTTTTTTTTTAAATCTTTTTTTAGGGAATATGTGGAATACTTGTAGCATATTGTAGCGTAAGTATATGGACAACGCGCAACAGTTGTCTTAAGGTAAAAAAAGCTGGAAAACTAGTCAAAATTCAGTGTTTTCTGCAGAAAAGTATAAGAGACGACGAAACCCAAGAATGTAGCCCAGTGGTTGGGGATTTGAATACGGAAGTAATTGGTGGAAAGCTGGACATTGCTTTAATCTATGCCGTATGGGTCTGAAATGACCATACTAAATTTCTCTAAGGAGCAAGATTATGGATCCACTTTGGTGTGCGTTTTCAGATGTATATCCAAACTCTTACTGTGAGACAATGTCTTGTTACAGAACTCACAAGAATACGGTTTTTCATTAGTGTGTGTCCTCAAATGACTTATCAAAGTTGAACTGTGAGAAAATGTCTTTTTACAATACTCGCAAGAATATGGTTTTTCATTAGTGTGAATCCTCAAATGTGTTTTCAAATTTGCACTTTGAAAAAATGCCCTACTACAGAGATCACAAGAATACGGTTTTTCATTAATGTGCATCCTCAAATGTGTTTTCAAATTTGAACTCTGAGAAAATGTCTTTTTACAATGCTCACAAGAATAAGGTTTTTCATTAGTGTGTATCCTCAAATGTGTCATCAAATTTGCACTATGAGAAAATCTCTTTTTACAACAATCGCAACAATATGGTTTTTCATTAGTGTGAATAATTAAATGTCTTTTCAAATTTGAACTATCTGAAAATGTCTTTTTACAATGCACACAAGAATATGGTTTTTCATTAGTGTGTACCCTCAAATGCTTTTTCAAAGACCGACTATCAGAAAATGTCTTTTTACAATGCTCACAAGAATAAGGTTTTTCATTAGTGTGTATCCTCAAATGTGTCATCAAACTTGTACTCTGAGAAAATCTCTTTTTACAACAATCGCAACAATATGGCTTTTCATTAGTGTGTATAATTAAATGTCTTTTCAAATTTGAATTATCTGAAAATGTCTTTTTACAATGCTCACAAGAATATGGTTTTTCATTAGTGTGTACCCTCAAATGCTTTTTCAAAGACCAACTATCAGAAAATGTCTTTTTACAACAATCGCAACAATATGGTTTTTCATTAGTGTGTATAATTAAATGTCTTTTCAAATTTGAATTATTTGAAAATGTCTTTTTACAATGCTCACAAGAATATGGTTTTTCATTAGTGTGTACAGTCAAATGCTTTTTCAAAGACCAACTATCAGAAAATGTCTTTTTACAATGCTCACAAGAAGGTAGGTTTTTTTGAGTGTGCATCTTTAAATCCCTTTTCAAATTTGATCTCCGAGAAATGGCTTTTAGACAGTACTCAAAAGAAAATGGTTTTTCATCTGTGTGTATTTTCCAGTGTGTTATTGGTTCAGAATTCTTAGAAAATGTCTTTCACAAATTCACATCAAACATATGGTTTCTTTTTAGCGCACAATATTTCATGCATTTTTGAGTTCTAATTTACAGGAACTGTCATGGCAAAATAAGTTTGAAGACTATCCCTTCACGTGAAATTATAGCTTAAATGCAGATTCTAGATAAGTTAAATTATATAACATAATAACGTCACTGCAAAAACGGTATATATTAAAACTTGTAAAGTTGACCACCTTTCTAAGTACACCACCAGTCAAAGTTGTCAGGTAGAGAAAAACTTCTTTATCATATACATAAATCTCCGTAAGTTGACCACCGCTCTAAGTTGAGCACAAAACTTTGGCAACACAAGTGGTCAACTGACACAAGTTTAAACTGCACGCTTTTTCTTTTGTTCAGTTCAGCCCGTAAATCATCAAATTTTAAATTTACCAGAGCAGTTTTGTAATCCACAATATGTATTCAGAAAAAGTGTATCACATTTCTTTTTTTTAAGCAGTGCCTTCAGAGAGCAATTACAAAATAATGGATTTTTCTTAACAATAGAATGAAAACATCGATTGTCAAAGGTATGTGTCTTTCAATGCCTCTTCCTACATTCCCAGTGGCAAGTTTTCATAAAAGCATAGAAAGAAGGCTTTCGTAGCCTGCATTTTTAAGTACCCCATGTAAAAGGCGTTTACACATAGTCTGTGCTTAACGCATGTACTCTTAAATTCCAAATTTTTAAAAATTCTCGACTGTTATTACAAAATATCATTATTTTAAAAGTTTGAAAATCACTTGCATCAAAACGGAATCTCCCGATGTCTGCAATGTGATGTCCAGTTTCAAAGAGCTGGAATCAGCGTATACCAGTACCTACAGATAAAAAAGAAATCAGCTGAAATTATTAAATAGTAATTAACAAAAGAAAAACAAATTCTTATAAAATTGTCAAATACCATTCATAATCAAGACACACTCATTATTTTGCCGAGTAGCAGGGCTGGTTTACTAGGGTATAAGTCATTAAATGAGTCACAAGAGATAATAAAATGTAAAGAAATTTGAATTTTGAGATCCTGCATTCTCAAATTATATTTTTTCCAATCACGAATTGCGATGGAACCCCACTCGTTAGGTTTATTGTTTCTACTAATTGCTTTTAACGCAACCATCATTTGAATTCACATCAAAATTCATGCGCAAAAATCGCTTCCATACAAACCAGAAACAGCAAACTCTCTTTTTCTACTCAACTTAAGGCAATCCCTGTTGGGGTAAACAAAGACATTATCTTTACACTTTACTAAGGCAGATAGCTCAGTGATTTAAGCGATTATTCTGAATGATTTTATGTTTGTAAAAATAGGATTTTAGCAGTACGACTTGAAATCAAGTTTGAGTTCCCGTAAGGAAACGGTAATTTTTCAAAAAAATGAGAAATATAAAAGCTTTGGGAAGAAATATTTAATTAAAAAATGACATCCCCAGCGGGGCGTGTAAGGGTAAAAGATTCGTGCCCACAATCGGAATTTTGACAAGCCCCGGGCATGTGGGGCAGTATAATTTTCGAGCCCTGATGCTATTAAAAAATATTTTTGCTTAACATGACCAATGTTTTTTTCATAAAGCCCTTACATATATCTATCTCTATAAAAGGTTTCATCTCATTCCACCCACTTTAATTTTTTGAACTTAACTCAAAATGACCCATATATATATTTATGAGAATGACCAATGGATGTTTATTTGTGTGTATCTTCAATTCAGCTCACAAACACAGTGGAGGCATCTGGCTACTTTTTAGCAATCTGAGTCGTGGAGTCAGAGTCGGAATGATTTGGGGATGAAGGATTCAAAGACTTTAAACTTACAGGAGTTCGAGTCGGCCATTTTCCTTCTGACTCGGCATTTTAGAAGTTGGTACTTTTCCATTTTCCTGACTAGTACAAATGGCAACATACAAATACAAATGTGACAACCAGCAACAGGCTCTGAGCCCAGCTAGGCTGGTCCTAGTCAGTTTACGAGTCTCCAATGAAGATCGATGGCCCTCTTAAAGCTATCTACCTCCTTGCTCCACTGGCGTATATATGTTTTTTATTTTCGAGGGGGCCGTTATAACCAAGATTAGCTCCCATCCCTCTTTTTTTTTTCTCTTTTTGTAATTTCAATTTGGAAGACGAGGGGTGGGGCTGGGGGGGGGGGGTTAGCAACAGTGCCCTGATCTTATTTTTTTCGAGGTGAGGCAAGGACATATTGTCACCCAGTGACACAACCAAAAATTTGTTTTTGAAGAGAACTCCTAAAAAATTCTCTCGTGTGATAGGGGGGGGGGAGTGTCCTGGGGTTCCTTCCTTTAGAACTGTAGTCCTAAGAACGCAGTTTTAGATGGTCTCTGATGATGCTATGGGGTGGGAAAATTTGAGAGGGGGGGTGGCGCGTTTAACGACTGAAATTTTTAGAAATTGAAGTCTTAAAAATGCCATTATGGCATGGGCATCCATATGCAAAATTGTAAGGGGGGGGGGCTTAGATATTTTAACCATGGTTTAGCATGATATTTTCCCCATGAAAACCAATTTCCGGACCGATAAGAGTCATTAAAATTTGACATTTTCAATAACTTATATTCATTAATGGCTGGAGAAGAAATATTTTAACATTTTTGCAAAGAAAAAAGTACTAAAAACAAAGAAGTTTTAATTTCTAAAAGGGGGCTCGAGCCCTCCTTACCACCTATATGGACGCCCTCGCATTATAGGCTAAACAGGGCCCGACTAACTAAAAGTTAGGCCCCCCAAAGCTCTAAACCATAGTCAGAATCCAAAAAACCAACTAAAGGTCTTCAATGTTGTAATTGTGACAAATGGGCACATAACTGATGTGCTAAGTTTGATAAATTAGATGATTGTGAAAATTGTGATTCGGAAAATGATAATGATAGTTTATTAGAATAAGTCATTAATGAAGTAAATTTTTAAAGCCAAAAAGTTTTTAATTTTTAACGTGGTTAAGAATTTTTAAAATTTAAAAGAATAAATCATAAAATGTGTAAAATTCATTTCATTACTAAAATACTACTTATATCTCATGCAACGACTAACCCCATATACTGTAACAACATGCCCCGTGGTGGGGTAAGTTGTTATAATCTATATCAAAGAATTCAACTTGAATTCTTTGAATCCTTTTTTTTTACATCTACTCAAAAAACTTGAAATATTTTGGAGTAGTGGCTTCTAATCATTTTTTAAAAAATATGTCATGAATGATAAACAATCTAGATGCATTTTAAAGTTTCATGCGTGTAAATAATTAAAATAGTTAAAAAAATATTGAAAAAAATTGCAACTAACTCCGGTCTCTATCAAAAATTAACCACAGTAAATAAAAGAATATAAACTTTTAAAAAAAAGGATTCAAAGAATTCAACATTCACCAGAAATGATAAGGAAACAGGTTGAAACATTATTCAAAATAAATGTTTTGACCAGTTTAGAACAAGATCCTGAGAATCTCAGCTCAGCTCAGAACAAAAATCTAAAGACATTATACATTAAAACAAATGAACAAAAATTAATTAAAGAGGCAAAAATAACTTTGCAGAAAAATTCACGAAGTTTAAAAGCAGGGAACAATCGAGAAAATATTTAAAAGGCAATCGGAAAAAAGGAAACACATAAGAATAGCTTGTAAGAAATACAGAATGAAAGCTGAATCATGAAAATTTCCAATTCTTCAATTTCTTGTGAAAATCCTTCCAAAACCAAGATCTACAGTCTACGGGCGAAAACAGTTTTGAAATTTTTTAAAACTTGGACTGAAATTAAAAGATTGGTTGAACCTCAAACAACATCAAATCATGAAGTCTTGTTTCGTTGCTGACATAACTTATAAGTAAAGCGAGTTTATAAAAATTTGGAATGAAAAATCCACATAACCACCTAGAAGCCTCTAAACAAAGTAACTTAAAAAACATTTAAAAAATAACAATAATGAATATAAAGAATTAAACAGATGAGTTCAAGATATAGGTATAAATATTAAAGCAGCTGATAACGGCAGTCACTAGTTTCAAAAAATTGTTCATTATTCGGGGGGGGGGGGGGTTCAGCAATCCAATAGGCAGTGAATGGCCCAAAATATCCGGGCCTGGTGTCACCATTTATAGACAACCCAAAAAAGGAAGATACACACAAAACTTTTGCAATAATTATTTCCGAAAAGATGAAATACTCACGAAGCAAGGAAACAGTTGAAAAAAGTTCAGTGGACTACTGTTCAATCTTCTGCCAATATTAGTAGGATAAACTTCAGTGCACTAACTAACGGATATTTCGTACTGAATACAAAGGGGGTCCGACACTTAAGATACTAAAAAAGAAAGAATTGACTCAAAAGAGCGCAAAATTAAGCACAATAGCAAAATAGGATGCTTAACAGGATAAGACGCCATCAACCATAAATCGCGGTGTCAACAATGGCAATTGGTCACAGTTAACTTTCATTTCAGTTCAATATCTGAGGACCGCCTCCACGCTCACGATGGAGATGATCATGAAATAGTTTCTCCTCTTCAATCACCACTGGCCCAATTCTTGGTTTCGCAACGGTCGTTTTTAACTTTTCGTCTGCGGTATTTTCTGTGCGGCAAAAAAAGTACCTTTAATGGACAGTATTCATGTGACGTCACTGCGGGTCAAAACCGGCACTGCAGTGCATTGTGGGAACTGTAGCAGACGAAAATCCAGTACTACAGCGTATAGAGCAGTAGCAGACGACGTCATCCTGGTGGACAAACAAACTCCAAGTGCTGCTGACAACTAGACGTGCTGTTCGCTCGGCTGTCAAAGCATCTCTTTCGCTTCCATGTTTTTACATCGTAATGCTGCGTGTGATCTAATTTTTGTTGAATTAGGCACTGTTTCACTAATTTCTTGGCATTGATGAGCATTTATTTTAATACTAGATAAGTTGAAGTGACTAATACAACCAATATTTTGTTAATTTTATGTACAGATTCTTTTTTAGAGTGAGATTAAATTTTTGTTTACTTCATTCACCCATCCACGATGTTTACGTTATGTTGCTATTATTGTTGTTACGTTTGCGTTGCATCAAAAATTATTTGCATTCTCGACGAGTCAAAGTCACAACTTCGTTTGTCTGTAGTGTGGGTGTTATTTCTGCTTTTTTTTTTTCCATCCCTTCATCATATAACTCTTTTGCCTTGTCATAAATTTTGTCATTACATTTCGTGTTACGTTTAACCACAATACGCAATGTTTAGATTCTAAAATTTTTTTTATAATCACTGAACCGACTTGCTCCGCGTTGTGTTGCTATTCAATTTCATGCTAAACGAACTTCGTTGCACTTTTTCCTCTCAGTAAAACTCATCACATTGAGATTAGATAAGTCAAAGTCACAAAATAAACAGTTTTCCACAAACTTTATAAACTCTCTCCCCCTCCTCCCTTTGTTTTTGGGAATTGTTTGTTTGACATTTGTTGCCTTCTATACTATTTCTTTTGCTGTGCAGTGTAGGTGTTATTTTTTGCTGCTATTAAGATTTTCATTGTGTTTCTTAAGCAATAAATTTTGATCAGGACTACGGAGCCGGAGTGGGACTGATTTTGGGGTAAAGGAGTCGGAGTCAAAGGCTCTAAATTGTCGGACTCTTTTATTTCCCCTCCAACTCTACAGACCATGTTGTCAAAGATTTCCCCTTGGATTTATGCTTAAATATTCTTTATTAAAAATTTATTATTCTTGAACGTTTGTATATTTATGACAATTCCCAAAAGAGGCAAAGGATATGTGCTTAATACATGTTCTATCAAAAAAGAATGTAATCCCGGGAGAGTCTCGCAAATGTTTCGCCCCTGTAGCGCTTAAAAAATGCGGCTTTTAATATAAAAATTTAAGCAATCGTTTATAGGGGGCTTTGGTCCTGTTTAATGTTCAGGCACTTAATACTTTCAGTGTAACTCCCCTACTGATATTTTAATGTTACTCAGATATGAGTACTGAGAATAGATGAATAAATTTCCTTAATTGAAATGTTTTATCTATTTATAAATTTAATAGTTTTTTATTATGTTGATCGGAACAGCTTTCCTGTTTAATTACATTGATGTTAGTCTTTTTATGTGTTCCCCGTTTTTATTTTTTTCATTACGATGGTAATTTTTTTCGTACCCGATTGCAAACACTACCGCGAGCTTATTAAGCTTTTTATGATTCTCTACGGATGGGAAGTGCCAAAAAGTTGTATCAGAAACACAAGGAAAATTTTCACTAGCTGGATCATTTGTTCAGAGACAGAGTTAGTCTTTAAAATTCTGCCCTGTGAATGATCTTGTTGGTATGAAAATTTGGAAGAACTATTTGCACTTCATAAGGATGCATTGAATTTGACAACAGAAATATGGACTCTTTTCTGCTACCAAAGACGGAACAACATAGTAGTATATTCTAAATATAAAGTTTCTCACTAAATTAGACCATACGATTACCACATAATGTATTTTTACCACATGGACAGAAATAAAGTCAAACTTAATAGTTCATGGTTCGTGTTAAAATTTTAAGTTCATTTTGCTTTATCTGTGTCAACTTTTTTAACTGGTTTAAAATTTAATTTGATTTAAAATGTGAATTCCATTAATGAATGTGCCACTTATTTTTATTTTGATCCCATGTGCTGACATATAAGTCAGAGATAACCAGGGTTGCCAGACGTCCCGGATTTCAAGGGACAGTCCCGTATTTTGAAAAATTGTCCCGCGTCCCGGGGAACTTCCATACAGGACGGCTGAAGTCCCGTATTCTAGCTGATAATAATATTTTACAGAACGAGATATTGTTTTAATGGAACAAAATAAAGTAAAACAAAAAATGAAATAATGAGCAATAAGAAAATCATGTGGCAACAAACGCAAAAATTGTTTTCGCTTTGATTTGGTTTGTATGTTTTTGTTTTGGCGACAGACCATGTGGAGCCACAGGGGTGTTCACCTAGGGAGGGGGGGTCATGGTGCAGACTGCGCCATTGAAAGCTTTCGGGGGTTGAGGGGTATTTTTCTCATTTTGGGGGGGTCTTGCTTTTTTTTGGGACCGGGGGTATCTTTACGATATTGAGGGAGTGCACCATTGCAGTTTGGGGGGGGGGCACCCCTGAGGAGCCGAATGGTTGCTTCTTCTTTCCTCATTGACCAATATTGGAAATATACCTGCGCATCTTCGTCATTCGCAATGAAAACGATTTTTTACACTTTGTTAGGCGACATTTTGTGAGGTTTAATGCTTTGTTGAGATTGAATTTGCAGCGACGTCGCAAAAATATCTCCCCCCCCCCTTTTCACACCTAGCAGCATGTCCCGTATTTACTGTTCTTAAATCTGGCAACCCTGGAGATAACTGTATTACGTTTTCAGAATGAATAGAAAATTATGGTTTAGTGAAAACTTGATTTTACGCTTTCTGTAGAACCAGTGATGAAAAATGTTCCAAGCGGGAAAACTAAAAATCAGGGCCTTGTTCAAAATCTGAGCACATTCAGGGGTGCCCACAGGGGGGGATTTTGGCGCAAGTTGGACCATCAAAATTTTTGGGGGGGAATTTTTTTCCAGGAGTTTTGATCTTCTTTAGAACATGAAATTTTTGATTTTTGGAAGGAAAAAATATTTAAACGTATTCAACAAGAAATAGATGCATTAGTAATACTTTTTTTCACGTACTCTTTCCAAAATTTAATACCCGTGTCTCTTTTCAATAAAGGGAACATCTGAGACGGGATGGAGCTGGTGCCCGATTCAAAGCTGGATCAGACGACTTGCTTTCTATTTAATTTATTATAAATCTTCCGGAAGTAGCACAATTCTGCATGATGAATACGTGTGACAGTGATGAGAGGGAGAGAGATCAAAAATGACAAACACAAAAAGTTTTCCCCTCTCCTTAACTTATTGTTTGTAATAATCCTGACCACTATGCACTGGTCTTTCATTGATTCATTTGCACCTTGACAATCGTTAAGAACTAGTTTTGAAGTTTGCGAGTAACATATTTTTAATCCCTCTAATCGACAATTGCTATAGTTTTTTCATAAACTAGATGAAATTTATGTAGATGTTTCTCATTTCACTTTACTATCATCTTCTCTACCATTTTTAAACTGATTGGTTCAATTTATCATTAGATGATTTTTATTAAAACTTTCAGTGGTGTCGGTTTTCGCTGATGGAAGCATAGAAGGTATTTGATATGCATAGAAGGATATTTGATTCGTTAAAATTCTCGAGTTCTGATTTTCCATGTGTGCTAAATAGCTGAATCCATTTTTAAGGATTTCCGAAGAATATCTGTCACAGGGTATCTGTGCGCGATCCATCCTTTTTGACAATGTAACTTCAATTTTGGAACACTTTCAGGAGAGCACCCCTCACTGTAACGCCCAAATAACACCATCTTTATCATCAAGAGTCATCTAAAACTGCGTTTCTATAACTGCAATTTTGAAACATTTATAAGAGAGAGATTTCGAAAAACTGCCGGTTGAATGGCACCGAAACTCACCTTCCACTAACATTATCAAGATCAGGGCCGACGCCAGGGGGGGGGGATGCTCCCCCCCCAGTTTTTCATAAGTGAGGCCGCCAATTTCCTTTTGGCGATGTAACAAACGAAGAAAAAAGGAAACTCTTCGTTGTTTTAAAAAATTAAAATAGTAAATACAAATGAACAACTGTGCGCCCACTCAGTCACTCGTCCATTATCGAGCAAAAAAAAAAAAAAAAAAAAAAACCGTGAAGAGTAACAAAATCCAAGGTTTAAAATTCATATATATATATATATATATATATATATATATATATATATATATATATATATACGTATATATATATATATATATATATATATATATATATGAAGTTGAAAGGTTTGCTGAATGTTATTGGGCGAAGTTATATAGCTTAAGAGCCACATCCACCAATTAAATTGGGACACCAAAAAAGAAAAAGCACTGTCATTTTAAGTTAAAATGTTTCTTTTCTGATTAGTTGCTAGTTTATACTTCAAATTTTGCGCAAGCTGAAATGGGGGGAGTCTAATATGAGAGAGAAGAAGATTACAATCACTAAATCCTTTAAATTTCACCTCAGAAGAGATTTAGTTTCGATTATTTTTTCTTTTATTTCCTTGCCGAGCGAACAAAAATATTGTAAGAGATAAATAAAAACTCCTCTGGTACATAGGGATAGTAAGAAAAACGGCATATTTTCCTTTCAAATTTAACTTAAATATTCTTAGTTAGTCGGGCCCAGCCGACATCTCTCTTGTCGTGCGGTGACTAATTCAAAATTAGAAATAAAATTTTGTCTGATGCGTAAATTGGTAGTTTCTTAGACCTAATTCTAGAATATTACCCGAAATTTGAGTTTTGCTTTCATGTTACATGAACGGTCTCTAAGTAGATGCAGTGTATTGATTTTGCTTAAAGTATTAATGTAGCAAAAGCATTCTTTTGTAAAACTAAAAGCGAACTTTTTAAAAATAAAGTTCAGGTTATTATTAAAGAGACTTTTATCTGCTGTTGACAAAAGGAAAATAACCGTATGATTTTCAGTTTTTGCATCAAAATTTTTCTCTCTAGTAGAATCGAAAACAACTGCCAGTTCTGTGTAGTAAACTGTAGTTCTTGATAATAAGTACTGAAATATCCAAGTAGTTTGAAGGGTAGAGATTCCTCTGCCTTTGCAGATTTATATACTTTCTGTCTCGGTGAAAACATAAAATTATGGCCAAGTTCTGCCGGTGTTTCATGTTCATTTGCATTCAGTAAGGCCGTCCCCGTGGCATTTTACGTGAATGCAAATACAACTGGAATTTTCCGTAATCATTCAAGAAGATAAAGCTGCTTAAACTCATGATCTACATAATAAAAGTTTGCAGCAATTCAACAAACTGCGAGGATAACTTAATCCAGTTATATTGAACTTGATAACTAAATATAAAGAAAGATTTCAACTGCAGCAATGGCGGGGGGCGGGGAAACGCTCACGAGAATTTGATTTGTCGAAGTGGTCGTTGACCGTATCCCTTCGGCCAATAGTCAGTCACCTGAAAACTGCTAACGGATTGCCATCGTCCAATAGCATTCAGCAGCACTTTGAACGTCGGATATATATATATATATATATATATATATATATATATATATATATATATATATATATATATATATATATATATATACATAATTTTCAGCTTGGCTTCTGATTTTTGCATTTATATCCGCTCTCTGCTATTCTTCTGATGGATTCCATCCGAGAAAGAGTCGAATACCTGGAGTTTGCCGTTCACATGCACGGCGAGTTGTTGAGAATACAAGAGGAACTCGATGGTATTTGGCAGATGGAATCTATGGCCTACGGTTTGGAAGGGATGGAAGAAGGTGAAACCGACGAAGAACTCGAGAGAAGGGAGGACTTGTGGAACAACATTCAGTCACTCGTAGAAGTGATCGACGAAATTTTGGCAGAACTGGACGAAGGGGATTTCTGCGTCGGTCACCTGGAAGATTTCTTCGATATGAACACTCGAGGTGCATGAATAAAAATGTTATCTCGTACGTATTTTCCAAGAGGTGAAAAAAAAAGGTCCTTTTCAGGACCACACACATCTTTGAGAAATGAATGTTTTTGCTGAATTCAAACGATACCAGTCGTGTTAAATAATAATAATTCGTTATTTTCCGGAATTAATCACTTTTTACCTGATCGAGAAAAGCGTACGTAACGCTGTCGAATAGAGATCACCTTCAGAGCCTGACGCAGAAGATCGACATAATCTGAGCTGAAAAAGGAATAGCGTGTCAGAAAAATCGCATATCAGTTTTGAAAAAGGAAGTAAGGAAATTATCAGCGCGGTTAAGATACGATAGAAATGATTTTCAACTGATAGTGCTCATAAGTTCAGGGATTAATCTGCACTTGCAGATTTGATTTTTTTCCTATCTTGGCTAAAACTGCTTACTATTGTTAATTTGGCGTATTAATCGAGTCCCATTTTCAATTTAATGGAATAATATCTTCAGCGTGTCGTTTTACAGTTTCAAGTTAATGAAGTCGGAGCACCAGAGGCCTTTGTATTTTTGCAGTAGGATTGGCAATATTTCTTGGAACCCGCTCCTGGAATGCACCTTGTTTAGACCTAGTTACCCTTTATTGCCATTCCAGTAAAAGGGAGTCTAAAGTTTGTCAGGACTTAATTTTGCTCGACTTTTATGCTCTGAGCCGCAGGGCTCCGAAATGCGTTTGAAACCACTCCTTGTGAATAGAGAGTTTAGAAGCTTCAGATTTATTTCGGGAAGTTCTCATAGTATTTTGGGTTCCCAAAACTTATTGTTATATACGTTCCGAGGTTTTTTGTTAAAAATCACATTACACTACGAAGTCATGAGTCGACGCAGGCGGATATTTAGGTTGAGGGGCCGGGACCAATATACGGCTTTTTCTACTTTCTATGCAGACTGAAAGTATCCCGCTACTGACGATGACAGTGTTTCATTTTCATTGCCAATCCTACTACGGTGTATTGAATAAATGTAAAAGCACACATGATTGTCGATCCACTTATTGTCCCAAACTCAATGCGAAGGAAGCATTTCCTTGATTTGATTCTTATTACCAATCCTGGTATGGTATTTTACGCAGTTGTCAGTACATTTAGAAATTTTAATAACCATTCCAGCGGATGTTGGTCTGCTGCACTAATTTAGTCCTAAGGTTTGCTTCATTCAGTCTAAACATATGTATTATTGATAGTATGTGTGACAAATCAGTTTTGAATCCGTAAAGCGGCCAATTTAATAAAACTGGATTTTGTTTTGTTTCTGACAAATTGATGCTTTAAAGCGGTTGCTTCAACAAGGACGTGTCCACTGTATACTTTTGAGATAATGATTATGTGGAGTGCATATCCACACGTCTTCTAGTACTAGAACGGCAGTGACGGAGAAGACGCGGCGAAGTGAGCGTTAAACATTATTGCCAACCCTAGTACGGTAACACGCCCTGATGTAAAGCATCTCATACTCCCGTTCCTTTCGAGAGCAAAATCTGTGGAGACCACTGAGTCTCGAGTCGACGGCGATTGGAATTTAGGCTGAGGGACTGAGACTAATACATACTACTTCTTCAGGTATGGACACTATCACGGCGGGTATAAAACGTCACTGCAGTGAATTGTGGGAACTGTAGCTGTCGAAAATTCGGTGTTTCAATGCATAATAATACTTTGCTTTTGTGCGGTTTATAAACTCTTCTTTCTACTTAACCGGCTTCACCTTTTTCCATCTCTTCCAAACCGTACGCCATAGATTCCAGCTGCCAAATGCTCTCTACTTTAATAACTATCCCGCCAACTCCGTCATTTCCAGCCGAGGACTGCAGTTTCGTGCCTATTAGCACTTATCAGTCCGGCATAAGAAAATCACTGAGCTGGAGATGGAAAGCAGTCTTCGGCTTGAAATGACTGAGTTGGCGGTGTATTTCACATATTTCTGCTTTAGCCCTGGCTCATGGGCGGTAACTTATTGAATAAAATATTATTACTCTTTCTGAGTTCTCAAGTTCAATAATACTGAATTAAGTTAACCGTACGGTTTGTTGAATTGCTGCATACTTTTTCTTTTATCTATAACTGTATGGATCTCTGTGACGCGCATAGCGCCTAGACCGTTCGGCTGATTTTCATCAAATTCGGCGCAGAATTAGTTTGTACCATGGGGGTGTGCCCCTCCAAGCGAAAATTCTGTTTTTTATTTTTATTTTCCAATTTTTAGAGTTTTCATTCATATAAAATACCATGGTATGATTGGTAATCAAAATTAAAATCAAGGACCATGACTCCCAAAAATTTGCTGCTCTGTGCGCCCTACTCAGTCACTGAACAGTAATGGTCTGTAAGTGAAGAGCAATAAGTCCACCGAACATTACGAAGACAAACTTATTCTTAAAATAGGAACCTATAAGTAAAGAAAGATTTCAACTGCAGCGATGGCGGGGGGCGGAGAAATGCTTATGAGAATTTGATTTGTCGAAATGTTCGCTGAACCGTTTCTCTTCGGCCAATAATCAGTCACCTGAAAACTGCTAACGGATTGCCATCGTCCAATAGCATTCAGCAGCACTTTGAACGTCGGATATATATATACATAATTTTCAGCTTGGCTTCTGCTTTTTTGCATTTATATCCGCTCTCTGCTACTGTTCTGATGGATTCCATCCGAGAAAGAGTCGAATACCTGGAGTTTGCCGTTCACATGCATGGCGAGTTGCTGAGAATACAAGAGGAACTCGATAGCATTTGGCAGATGGAATCTATGGCTTACGGTCTGGAAGGGATGGAAGAACGTGAAGCCGACGAGGAACTTGAGAGGAGGGAAGACTTGTGGAACAGCATTCAGTCGCTCGTAGAAGTGATCGACGAAATTTTGGCAGAACTGGACGAAGGAGAAGAGGATTTCTGCGTCGGTCACCTGGAAGATTTCTTCGATATGAACACTCGAGGTGCATGAATAAAAATGTAATCTCGTACGTATTTTTCAGTAGGAGAAAAAAAAGGTCCTTTTCAGGACCACAGACATGTTTGAGAAAGGAATGCTATTGCCGAATTCAAACGATACCAGTCTTGATGAATAATAATAATTCGTTATATTCCGGAATTAATCCCTTTTTACCTGATCGAGAAAAGTGTACGTAACGCTGTCGAAGCCAGGTCACCTCCACAGCCTGACGTACAGAAGGAAATTAATCGGAGCTGAAAAAGGAATAGCGTGTCAGACAGTTCGCAAGTCAGTTTTGAAAAAGTAACTATTGAAATTATCAGCGCAGTAAAAGTACAATAGAAGAGAATTTCATGAAAATCGGCCGAACGGTCTGGCCGCTAAGCGCGTCACAGAGATCCGGACAGGGTGACTTTGAGCTTTATTATTAGTAGAGAGTAGAGATTATTATTACTTGGGAAAAGTACTAATTGAGAAGGGCACCTTAAATACGAGTGGGCGGTTCCACAAAAAAGTCAGCCTGAGCATTAAAGTTTGAATATCAATAAGATTCTAAGTATTGTACTAGTATATCATTGCAGCAATTTAACAAACCGTGAAGATAACTTAATCCAGTTGTACTGAACTAGAGAACTCAGGAAAAAGGAATAATAATTTAATTGTATTTGTATGACATTTTTTACGAATAAGTTTGATTACAATCTTTCGTAGTCTTCGGTGGACTTATTGCCCTTCACTTCGGAACGCTACTGTTCAGTGACTGAGTAGGGCGCAGAGAGAAGCAAACTTTTGGGAGTCATGACCCTAGATTTTAATTTTCATTAGCAATCCTACCATGGTATTTTACATGAATGCAAATACTACTGGAATTTTCCGTAACCATTCAAGAAGATATAGCTGTTTAAACTCATGATCTAGATAATAAAAGTTTGCAGCAATTTATCAAACCGTGAGGATAGCTTAATCCAGTTTAATTGAACTTAAGAAAAAGTAATGATATTTTAATAATCTGATAGGTTTTTAGGCCCTGTTTAGGTTTAAAGGCATTGTCATTTTAAGTTAAAATGTTTCTTTACTGATTAGTTGCTATTTTATACTTCAAATTTTGCGCATGCTGAAATGGGGGGAGTCTAATATGAGAGAGAAGAAGATTATAATCACTACATCCTTTAAATTTCATCTCAGAAGAGATTTAGTATTGATTATTTTTTCTTTTATTTCCTTGGTGAGCGAACAAAAATATTGTAAGACATAACTTATTTTGGTACATAGGGATAGTAAGAAAAACGGCACATTTTTTTTCAAATTTAACGTAAATATTCTTAGTTAGTCGGGCCCAGCCGACATCTCTCTTGTCGTGCGGTGACTAATTCAAAATTAGAAATAAAATTTTGTCTGATGCGTAAATTGGTAGTTTCTTAGACCTAATTCTAGAATATTACCCGAAATTTGAGTTTTGCTTTCATGTTACATGAACGGTCTCTATGTAGATGCAGTGTATTGATTTCGCTTAAAGTATTAATGTAGGAAAAGCATTCTTTTGTAAAACTAAAAGCGAACTTTTTTAACATAAAGTTCAGGTTATTATTAAAAAAACTTATCTGCTGTTGACAAAAGGAAAATAACCGAATGAGTTTCAGTTTTTGCATCAAAATGTTTCTCTCTAGTATAATCGAAAAGAACTGCCAGTTCTGTGTAGTAACCAGTAGTTCTCATAAGTTGAAATAATCTAGTGGTTTGAAGGGTAGAGATTCTTCTGCCCTTGCAGATTTATATACTATCTGTCTCGGTGAAAACATAAAATTATTGCTAACTTTGGGTCCATGTTCAAGTCAGTTACTAGAATGTATTAAACAAAAATGAAATTCCATCTTTTTGAAGATAACATTCGTGCTATATCAAAGGCGTGTTATTATAATCGCAAATATGGTACCATGTAATATCGAAACCCTGTTGTACAAATACCGTGTTATACGAGGGACGCCTGTACATAACTTTATTAAGCTTTAAATTTAATTTCATTTTCAAAGTAAGAGTTTTCTCGTAAAGAATCATTTAAACTGAAGCGTCGACAGAGTAGAAATACTTAAATCAAATAAATTGAATTGGTCGAAGTGGTCGTTACGCCATACCGCTTCGCCCAATAGCATTCAGCCGCACGTTGAGCATCGGATACGTATGTTAAATTCTAACTTTAGTTCTCCTTCTAGTCTACAAATCAAATATCTAAACTAATTTAATTGGTGGAAAGGTTCGTTACACCATATCGCTTCGTCCAATAGTATTCAACTGCACTTTCAGCATCAGATATATATTAAATTCTAAATTTGTATTCTATATTTCCTTTTCGTACTTTTATTATGGCGGCCATCCGTGAAAGAATTGAATTTCTGGAGTACGCCGTCCATATACAAGATGAAATATTAAGATTAGAAGCAGAATTATTTAATATTCGCAGGTCGGACGCGAAGAAATGGAAGAGGATATTGCAAGATTGGAAGACGAATTGAATAGCGTTCGAAATATCGAGGAAATGTTCAATGAAATTATTGCCGAACTTTTTGGAAGGGAAGAAAACGTCAACGAAGGTCGAAGGTTTATGAATAGAAGGAGAGGCTGATAGGCTGGAAAAAAAAAAGAAAAAAAAAAAGGTCCTTTTCAGGACCACACACATCTTCGAGAAAGGAATGCCTATGATTATTTCAAACGGTATCAGTTGTGTTGGACAAAAATATTTCGTTATTTTACAGATTATGGGGAGTGCATATTCGCACGTCTCCTGATACCAGAGCGGCAATGATGCTTTCGACGCGGCGAAGTGTGCAGTTGGCAATATTGCCAACCCTAGTGCGGCAATGCAGTTAGTTTTAAGGCATCTCGCACTCCCATTCCTTTCGAGGGAAAATTCTATAGAGGCTACTCAGTCTCGATTCAACGACGGTTGGAATTCAGGCTCAGCCGAGTCTGAGATTAATAAATTTGAATGTAAGTAGCGTACTTCCTCAGGATCGGCTATGAAGACGAAAAGCAGAGCTTTAGCTTTAAACATTCGTAAAAACAAACTCTACGAATACCGCGAACTATCAAACTAGCATTCCGTGAAAGTTCAAATTGGCAAGAATGTTTATTTCATGAAAATAAGGCTTGAACATGGGCCCAAAGTTAGCAGTAATTTTATGTTTTCGCTGAGACAGAGAGTATAAAAATCTGCAAGGGCAGAAGAATCTCTACCCTTCAAAACACTAGATTATTTCAATACTTATGAGAACTACTGGTTACTACACAGAACTGGCAGTTGTTTTCGGTTCCACTAGGGGGAAAAATTTTGATGCAAAAACTGAGCCTCATTCGGTTATTTTCCTTTTGTCAACAGCGGATAAAGGTTTTTTTTAATGATAACATGAACTTTCTTTTAAAAAAGTTCGCTTTCTGTTTAATAAAAGAATGTTTTTGCTACATTTATACTGTAAGCGAAATCAATACATTGAATCTACCTAGAGCCCGTTCATGTAACATAAAAATAAACTTAAATTTCGAGTAATATTTTAGAATTAGGTCTAGGAAACTAGCAATTTACGTATGAGACAAAATTTTATTTCTAATTTTGAATTAGTCACCGCACGACAAGAGTGATGTCGGCTGGGCCCGACTAACTCAAAGTGAGGCGCAAGGATGATGCTTTGGAGCTCCCCCCCCCCTTCTGTATTCTATCACTTTAAATCAACGCTAAATAACGTTCAGCAATATTTAAAAGAGGTATATCATCAATTAATAATTCAGTAATGCTTTTTATTTTTTTAAAAATACAGGATAATGATTTTAATGAAATGCAAAGAGTTTGAAAAATTTGGGAACGAGTGACTGAGTTGGGCAAACAGCGAAGGGAACTTTCGGTGGTCTTTAACCTTGATTTCGTCTCGTTACCCATCCCACCATGGTATGTTATGTGAGTGAAATTGTCGGAGTTTTCTCCTGCCCCGCGCGAAGCTAATTTTGGTTGAGATTCTAATACTTAAAAAAGTTCTAACGATTGTTAAAATTCAGTGTACTCTGATCTTCGGAAACAGTATTTGGGTCATTTCACAGTATTTTGTTTAAATGTAGAGTCTGCAACATGGCTTTGTTTGCCCTAGCTATTTAATTTACTATTTGGTTAGCGTATTGTTTTATTTTGAGTTTGTTTAACGGAAAGGATAACTTGAAATAATGTTTTGTGCTAATCAAACTGTTCATTAAAAAATTACGAAATGGTTTATGTCTCGGGCTCTACATTTAAACAAAATACCGTGAAATGACCCATCTGCAACAATTAAAAATGAAGAGGAAGCCATTAGAGATTAACAACATGATGATTTTCTATTATAGGGGAGGAATGGGTGCAGTGAAACGAATTGATAGGTGCGAAAACTCGATTGCATTTTTTATTTTTAAAAAACAGAGAGAGAAAACTTTTTGTCGGAACGAGGCGATACCAAAGAGCAGGTTCCAACTGATGTTGCCAATCCTAATACGAAACTCGCTTTAGCACAAGGAGGGAAATCTGAATGAATAGAATAAAATTAAATGACAGTGCCAACCCTAGTACAGTAGTATACGTCTCTGCTACTGTACTAGGGTTCTAATGACATAAACCCTTCATGCTTCTTATACTCCGACTCCATCTAGAAATGGAGTGCCAACGTAGCGCAACCGAGTAGTGATGTTAAGCAATATTGCCAGTCCTAGTACAAGAAATCTGCGTAGATACAAAGTCTCTTGGACTCATTTCTCCATCCAGGAGGGAAATGTAACACAAAGACTGGAGTCGACGATGGTAGAGAACTAGGTTTAGGGGCTGAGACTAATATATTCGACTTCTTCAGCTTCAATAGAATGAAGGTGTCGGCTATAGAAAAAAGACAGTTATTTTAAGTGTATGACATATGTTCAAAAAACGGTCGTAGAAGTTAAGGTTTGTCAAGGCCTCGTTTAATCAAGGATTGATTTTATCTTTTAGTAAACACAAAATGAGGTTTAATGGGAAATTATACTGTTACTTGTTTTAAGTGAAAGGAACAATAAAAATACGGTCCAAATCATTTGAAAAATACCAAAAGCATTCACTTCTGAGACATATATGTGGTCCTGAAAAGGACCTTTTTTTTCTAAAAAAAAATGCATGAGGTTGCATATCTATTTCATTCACCTCGAGTTTTCATATTGAAGTAATCAGCAAAATGATAGGCACAGAAACTTTCTTCTTCTTCATCCAGTTCGGCTGCAATTTCGTCGATCAATTGTTCGATCATTTGAATGTTGTTCAACTCATCTTCCATTCTTTCGATTTCTTCTTCAGCCTGATCTTCTTCCGTATCTTCCAATTCGTTCGCCATACGGTCCATCTGCCGAATATTATTGAGTTCCTGTTGTAATCTCATCAATTCTTCTTGCATATGAACGGCAAACTCCAGGATTTCAACTCGTTCTCGGATGGCATCCATCAGAACAGTAGGGGGAGGGAAGGAAATGCAGAACAGCAGAAGCCACGCTTACAATTTCATATATATTTCACGCTAAAAGTGCCATTGGGCGATAGCATGTCATCAACGATGTTAAGATGACTGGGCATTGGACGAAGCGATTTAGTTTAACTACCACTTCCGCCAATTAAAATCGTAGAAGCGTTGCTCCGAACTTTGAAAATTTCACATAGTAAAAGTTGGCATTGTATAGTTTTTGTTTAATTAAACAATGGATTGTCAAAGGGACTGTCCATAAGCAATTTTTCACATTTTTCGCGCCATTTTTGACGTCCCCCCTCTTTTGTCCCCTTTACCTCTTTCCTCTCAACTTGTCTCATGTCACGCTGCTTTTTCATGAGCATCTTATATAATTAAAAACTGAGCGTACTGCCTGACGATCGATTACATGGAAAGGCTAATATCCGGTTTATATGCGGAAATGGACGTATCCATTAGTTTATAGGGAAGTTAGTTGGTTTGTTTCAGATGTGCACTTTTGCGTCTCTATTATTTAGCCTTAGTTTTGTAAAAATGAAAATTTGCTCTCAGCCACATTTTTTAAATCTAAAGTATATTCGATCTATATTCTCACGGCAAAACTTAATTGATTTATTTATTCACAACAAAGTTTTTGAGTTTACCATTTTGCTTTTACGTTCCTGAACGAAATGAAAATATTTTCTTTCCTTTTTGTTGTCTCCACGGTAACTATTTTTGTTTCCCTTATTTTATTTTAGAGAATGCAATAAATGAATAAGGCACTAGTGACATTATAAAAAGCGTGCATCGAAATCGCATCGTTATTTTCCCTTCTCCCCTGCTAGACTCATTCAGATGGAATAGTCTTTACTTGGCAGATTGCCAAATTACATTCAATCCACGGTCAAACAGTATGTATCTATGTATCTACCTATGTATATATCTATCTATCTGATCTATATCATGTTTTATTACCCAGTTATTGAGATCGTTCACTTGAAAAACTTGATGACACATTTAAAAAAATTAAAAAAAAAAAAAAAAAAAAACTAAATATGAATGATTTGAAATCTTATACAATTAAAAACTGAGCGTACCTTTGTATGTATCTATCTATCTATGTCTGAGTTAATTCTCCCGAACGCCAGTAAACTGACCATCGAACCAGGTATCGATGGATTCGTCATTTTCCCGTCTTTATGTTTGGCTATTTAGTATAATCCTCCGATAATAATTAAAAACTATTAATTAAGATACTTAGACTTAGACTTAAAACTCCTATTTTTCGAAGGCGTTCCTCCATTCAAATGATTATTCAGTGCTTCATCTCAACTTTTCGCAACAATGTTTTTCTATGAAAATGTGTAGCGTGATAAAAATCATTGATGAGAAGAAAGATGTGTTGCCATTTTCTTTCTCGAATATGAACAAATAAAATTCTGGCTTTTATTTTGAGGCTGTCATCGGGGGACTTAAAATATCTCCTTTTTGGTTATTTTCCCGCAATATGCCGCAAAATTTTACAGTTTTTTGAGTAATCACGATTGCTTATTGTTCTCAGTTAAATATTTTGAATTCCTATGATTTTATTTTCCCCCCGCCGCCCTCTGCAACACCACCGTCGGTCGGCCGCCTCACAATGCTGCTCCTCTAGCGAAAACAGTCTCCAGGTTGCGTCACTTACCCTCCTACACTTACATATACACCTACGCACACACAGACACACACACGCATACATACACACGCCTACACTTACACACACACAAACACATACACATACCCCCACACAAACACACATACACACAACTACCCATCCACACATACATGCCTACACACACATACACATACCCCCCCCCCCCCCCCACACACACACGCGTGATTGCGAAAAACATAATTTGAATTCAAGATGTCAACGTTCAAATTAACTTTTTTTAAGATGTCAACGTTCAAATTAACTTTTAATAATTAACGCGTCAGTTGACATAACTTTTATTTTCGAGGTAGACCGTGCAAAGCCGGGCGACGTAGCTAGTATGCTCGTAAAAAAATGCGATATGTCAGAGTTCTTAACACTCTGAAAATAAGTCCAAAGTAAATGAACCAACTGCTTTGGTTCTGTACAGAAATGAAAACAAAAAAGAAAAGTTCTTTTGTGTGAAGTTTTAAAACTTTTTTTTAAGGACCGGTTTTTCGGTCACAACAAGCAAATCCTTCGGTCCCTTCGCACTAAATTTAAAAAAGTTCCACTGTATTAAATTTAAAAAAAAATTTTTTTGTGTTGTACGTTTCTCGCAAACCGGACAAATATGTTCACGGACCAGTGACGGACCGCAGACCGCTGATTGGAGAACCCTGAACAATGTTACTAAAATTACAAACAAATTTAAATAATTCTCGTTCTAATCGTTGTATTTCGTCCTGTATATAGACAGCAAACTCGAGAAATTCAACTCGCTCACGGATGTCGTCCATCGGAAAAGTACGAGAAGAAAGTGTAGAATAGAAGAAATCAAGTTTGGAATTTAATATATATCTGATGCTAAAGGTGCGGCTGAATGCTATTGGGCGGAGCAATATGGTGTAACGACCACTTCCACCAATTAAATTCCTTTAAGTGTTTCTACTCTGTCGACCTTCAGTTTAAGGGATTCTTTACGAGAAAGCTCGTATTTTAGAAATGACTTTGAATTGAAAGCCTAATAAGAATGTATAGATCTTTTACAATTTTCTTGGGAAAAAAGAGGTAAAAAACACTTAAAAAGAAGGGTACCACGCATTAATCGAGTGACTCTTAAGTAATCCGCTCGCATTAAAGTGTTTTGCAACGAAATCTAATCGCAGTTATTCGCTAGCTTTGAAGGTGGGTAGAGTCACAATTATATTCTTTTTCTTATGTAAAACCTCTCACAGGAAAATGTTCACAGGGTTATCTAATACGCTTTCTTACTGCAATCAGCTGACATTTTATTCGAAAATGACATAGAAAACAAATGAAATGTGTATACGGAATTTGTACGTTGACACAGTTTTAACGACAAATTTATTCACACAGGAAGACATAACAGTAACAGAACTTAACAATAATGATTGTTCACTACGCAAAACTGCAAAAGGAAAGAAAAAAATTAAAAGTAAAAATAGTATTAATTGCAGGCGTGCAAAACCATTTTCTTGTGTAAACGAAAACATTGTACCACGATTGTACTCTTAGAAGTACATCGAAGGTAATGATTTGAATAAAAAAGAGTAAAACAGTACAGTGCGGTTATATTTTTCGCAAATTCAGTTGTAACAGGAAAAAATTTTAAGATCAAATCACAAATAACTGGTCTGAATTTCTAAAAGAAAAAAACGTTAAGAAGTATGTTAAGAAGAAGAAGTGTTTTTTAGTTTCAAAAACACGATTTTTAATGCCCCTTAATAATTGTTCAAACTGAAAAAAACTTGCAACCTTCTCCACTTAGCGAAGCTGAACGTCTCGGAGTTATAGCCCTTGATTACCAATCCTACCATGGTATTTTATGTGAATGTAATTGCCACTGGAACTTCCCCTAACCGTACGAGAAGACAAATCTGGTCAAACTGAGTGACAGGGTAATAAGGTTTTGCCCAAGTCTTGAGGTGTATTTCGTTACGTGATTTTGAACTTGAGAAATAAAAAATAAAAAAACGTGATAACTCGAAATAAATTGGAAGAGTGCTAGTTGTTTGAATGTTTCATAAAACATAACAATTCGATCAAAAAACTGACATATCGTCATTAGACTTTTTTCCTTCTATTTGTTGTTTTCATTTTCGCGAATGTACTCCGTTTTGTTCTAGTTAATACGGCCGTTTTGAAAGAGAACGGTTTTGCAATGAATTACTATCCCAACAAACACAGCTCCAACCGTCGTTGAATCGAGACTGGGTGGTCTCTATTGAATTTTCTTTCGAAAGGAATGGGAGTACGAGATAACTTACAATTAATTGCATTACCGTACTAGGGTTGGCAATATTGCCCACTTCGCCGCGTCGAAAGCGTCATTGCCTCTCTGGTATCAGGAGACGTGCGAATATGCACTCCCCATTATCGTTAGCTCAAAAGTATACTAAGTTAAAAAAAGATGGAAAACAGTCCAGCGAACAACTTCCTTCCACTCTTCCCTTTGAACCTAAGATCTAACTGGAAGAAATGTTACACATACTTTCAATAATACATATGTTTCGACTGAATGAAGCAAACCTTCAGACTGTCAATTAGAGCAAGAGACCATTAGTTTAGCCTGATTTATCCGCTGGCATGCTTAGGTAAAGTTCTAACTGTACTTACAGCCAGATTTAGATAAAATGAAAAGCTCTCTGCGAAAAAGGAAACTTAACTGGAAAATTTTCTGCAAATAACTAATTTGCCTAATTCACCCTTAATTTATATTAAAACAAGAAAATGGCGGAAAAATGCATTAAAATGATTTAAAAGATTTTTGCAATATAGTTTTAGCACGTATAGTTTTCGCTAACTTTTCTTCACCAACTGAAGTTTTGTTTAAAATTGCTACATATTTGTATAGAATTAAGTATTTCCGCAAAAATAAATTCCATATTTTGCTACATATTGTTTGTTATAGGTTAAAATTAATGAGGTTCGGATTACACGCTGCCGCAAATCTGCGCTCCTTTAATTCCTCCACTTAACGCCAACGCTTTCAAACTCAATTTACAGCTGGATTCACCAATGGAGACCGTTTCGTAGTCTGTAAAGTAGTTTATTTCATATATCCTGAATTTTCCTCCTACGCAATTCTGGCTGTGTAAAAAAAAAAAAAAAAACAAAACATACAGCCATAGTAGAACAAGTTTACATTTGCAACCGTTCACTCCTTTGTCATAAAGTGCCGTTCGCCTATATTATGCAAGAATGTTTTTTATGAATAACCTCATAAAAACCCCATACTAGAATTGGTAATAAAAATCAAATCAAGGTCCCTTCGCTGGGTGATCGACTTTGGCACTAGCGGTTTTTGAGTTTGGGGAAATATGTCGTTTAAACGTTAAAAAGGATTGTTACTAAAGTAATAGTGAAAGCATTCCTCTATCAGTCATGTTGTTGGCCCTGAAAAGGGCCTTTTTTTTAATTTTATTCTTAAACTTTCTCCTCGGAATGATTAGCCACGAGCTCTGGCATTTAAGATTTCCTGATGGTCGTTGTGCCAGAAGCCTTCTTCCATTTCGTTCAACATTTCTGCCTGCTGTCGAAGATGAACGTATTCCCGGTCCAATCTTTCCATTTCCTCTCTCATATGTCTGATGAACTCCCGAAATTCTCTTTGTTCGCGAATGGCGTCCATTTCAATAGCACGAGAAAGAAAGAGGAGTTAAAATAAAAATAACAAGTATACCTACATTTATATACACAGGGAGATAGAGAGAGTACTCAAAGTTCAAGTGATTGCCATTCGTCAAAGATAAACGGTTCAGCAACTATTTCGACCAATCAGATTGGAGCAAGCATTTCTGCACGATCAACACTGAAGTTCAAACTACTTTTTAGTAACAAGTTCGTGTCATTTACAATTGAGAAACTTCACGTAAAAATCAATTATTGAGTTATTTACGCGAAAGTAAATAATGTGGCTAATAAAACCTTCTGAAATAATAATAAAAACGCACAATCAGCATCAATAAAGAGAAGATTAACTAACCCATTAAAGAGTACATACACATAACAAAAGTATGGGTGATAAGCGATTTAAATCCTTAAATAAGCACACTCATCGCTCTTTACGACGGAAAAAAAAACATATTTTTTTCAAAATGACACAAAAATGCGCATAAAAATTTTGTTAACATAATTTCTTTTGATAAAAAAAACTCGGAACGTAAATAAAAAGGCATTTCGGGAAGCCAAAACACTATGAGATTTTTAAAATACTTTTAAACTCTCTATTCCAGAGGATCCCAAAATTAAGACTTTCGCGGACCCCCTCAAAAAACTTACGCCTCCCCCCCGAAAAAAATGACTTATCAAAACCAATTTGCAAGCTTTTTGACACGGTGGGGTTACGGCACCAGTAACAGACATGCTTAAGACATCGCTCCCAGGTTAACTCAATATTCTAAGCCTACCAATGTAAATAGACTTTTTAAACTGCGTTTTTGTCATGAAACGACATCTCATCTAACGTTTGACCGCTTCTGGATCCTCTGAGCTAGTTCTATTTTTATTTGCTCCATTTCGAAAAAAGGTCCGACCCCCCAGGAACACCGAACAATCTGATGACATTCAGTAACAGACAGGATGAGGAGGGGATGACTAATGGACAGAATTCCCCTTTTCTCTTCAAAATATGCAAAAGTTCTTCATTTTCAGAACTAAAGCCTTAGTAAATGCAAATGAACATGAAACACCGTCAGACCACGTGGTTCTGTTCATCACCTTCCACTACTTCCTTGTAAATACCAACTGGCTCATAAAATCCCCTCTAATGAGATTAGATCGTCGCACCTTTTGTTCATGGTCCACAGAAACATCCGTTTTTCCCGCCTAAAATTCTCATTATTTAAATCCAAACTTATGACTACCTGTTACTGGAGCCGTTACCCTAGTCCTTTCGCAACTCATATTATGAATATTCTCTAGCACCAGGTACTGAGGGTGACTACTTTAGGTAAGCATTTCTCGATCTGGTAAAAAATGATAAATTCTGTAAAATAACGAAATATTGTTGTCTAACACAACTGATACCGTTTGAATTAGTCATAGGCATTCCTTTCTGAAAAATGTGTGTGGTCCTGAAAAGGACCTTTTTTTTTCCACTTTCAACCTATCAGCCTCTATTTCTATTTATAAGCCTTCGACCCACGTAGACGTTTTCATCCCTTCCAAAAAGTTCGGCCATAATTTCATTGACCATTTCCTCAACTTCTCGAACGCTATTCAATTCGTCTTCTATTCTTGCAATCTCCTCTTCCACATCTAATTCCGTTTCTTCGCGTTCGATCTGCCGAATACTAAATAATTCTCGCTCTAATCTTAAGATTTCGTCTTGTATATGGATGGCATACTCCAGAAATTCAATTCTTTCACGGATGGCCGCCATAATAAAAGTACGAGGAGGAAGTATAGAATACAAGTTTAGAATTTAATATATATCTGATGCTGGAAGTGCGGTTGAATACTATTGGGCGAAGCGATATGGTGTAACAACCCTTTCCTCCAATTAAATTCGTTTAGATATTAGATTCGTAGAGTAGAAGGAGAACTTCGTTTAGAATTTAGCATATGTATCCGATGCTCAACGTGCGGCTGAATGCTATTGGGCGAAGCGATACGGTGTAACGACCACTTCGACCAATTAAATTTATTTAAGTGTTTCAACTCCGTCGACGCTTCAGTTTAAATGATTCTTTACGAGAAAACTCGTACTTTTGAATCAATTTAAATTTAAAGCTAAATAAGGTTATGTACAGGCGTCCCTCCTATAACACGGTGCCCGTACACTGTACAGCAGGGTTTCGATATTACACGGTACCTTATTTGCGCTTATTATAACACGGTTTTAATATAACACGAATGTTATCTTCAAAAAGAAGGGATTACATTTTTGTTTATTACATTCTGTTAAGGTATTATAACTCGAAAGGGTTTTTTTTTATGAAACTCGGTTTCGATATAACACGGTACGCATTCCTTGATTTACTTTATTTCCAAGTCTCGTGTAACACGGTTTCGATACGACACGATACGCATTGATATGATTTTTATTATGTAAATTATTGATTATTGTAAAAAATAATTTAAACAGTTAATTTTAAAAAAGTCTCGTATAGCACGGTTTTATTATTACACGGAGCGAATGAACCGTGCTATACGAGGGACGCATGTACTTTATAATTTCTTGTAAAAAACGTGGGGAAAAATACTTAAAAAGAAGTACACCACACATTAATCGAGTGACTCCTAAATAATCCGCAAGCATAAAAGTATTTTGCAACGAAATCTAATCACAGTTCTTAGCCAGCTTGAAACGTTGGTAGAGTCACACTTTCATTTCTCTTTTCCTGAAGATACTCTTCCACACAGATTGTTTTTTCGGAATTTTTCTGAGGGTTTATTTTTTTATGAACGTATCGAGTGGCAGCAAAAAATGTTCACGTGATACTCCAACTTGCTTTCTTACTGCAATCGTTTGACATTTTATTCGAAAAAGACATGGAAAACGAATGAAAGGTGTGAAAGGAAGCTTTTACGTTGAGTTTTATCGGGAAATTTGAATCAAATTTTCTCACATTGGAAGACATAATAGTAATTAAACTATATAATAATTTTGGTGCACTACACAGCCCTACTAAAGGAGAGAGGAAAAAAATTGAAAAGTAAGTGAGATTGATGTAAATTGTAGGCTCTTGCAAAGTCTTACAAAAGAATTTTCCTTTTTAAACGAACACAGGTAACTCCTAGAAGTCCCTGGAAAGTAATGACTTCATTAAAAAAAGGGTAAAACTGTTCAGTGAGGTTATTCTTTTGAAATTTCAGTTCAAACAAGAAAACATATAAATATCAAATGGACAAATAGCTGTTCCACTTTTTGGATGAAAAATATGTTGAAACATAATTCTTTAGTTTAATTAACACGAAATTTAATATCCCTTCGATAGAAGAAAACTTTAAACCCCTCCACTTAGCAAACCTGAAACTTTCAGAGTCATAACCCTTGATTACCAATCCTACCATAGTATTTTATATGATTGTACTGGAACTTCCTTTAACCGTAAGAGAAGACAAGTCTGGTCAAACAAGGTCACAAAACTTTGCTCTTATTAAAAAAAAAAAGAGGTGTATGTCATTTTGCATTATTGAACTTGAGAATTCTAAAATATGTATGCTCTGCAAGAAAACAGTTTTGAAATAAATTACGATCCGAACAAGCACAGCTTGCGAAAAAACTGAGATTCGGTTTTATATCATTTTTCTCTATAACGGATTGTTTAATCTTCTTTTGATTAATCTGGTTAATGTTGGAAATCCGAAAATAAGGATGCAGGGGCAGTGAGCTTGGAATACAGAACATTATTTATTCAATGTAACACGGACAGATACATAACTAAACTGCAACTGAACATTCACTACGCCACGTCGTATGAAGTTGGAGATGACGTCACAAGAGTGTCAATCACGGTTATAGTAACAGTCCATATTAAGATAGATGGTGTTTGGCATTGCAGCTCAAGTTCATTCATTTCAATCTAATTTTCAATAGTTTTGCCTGTCACATTCTTACCATCAGAAAAATTACATTTACCTACATTTTTTTATAGGAAAATTCAAGACTAACTGCAAATGACGAATTTTATAGTGAAAAATAAATTGAACTTGAACACATGATTTGTTCTGGAACGCCTGGAGTCAAAATCTCCTTAATTCCCTGTATAGCTCTTAAAAGTTTTAAAATTGCTTAATGTTAAAGATGGTTAGTACGTTTTGCAAAGACATAAAGATTTAAAGGAAGAAGTAAAGGATAGGCCAATCAAAGGTGAGCATGGCTCCTCCAACCCTGGTGGCGAAATCCTGTGTTGGTTTGGGGGTCAGTCTGCTATGAGAAGCTGAGGCGACAACGGAGGGCTGTTTTCTCTGTGATCGTCTCAGCTCCGTGTAACAGCTTCGAGAAAGGTCGGGTCAGATGACTAGAGCAAAACATCATGATTGATTCGGCTGTGTTTTCCGAATAGCAGAGCAGCTCTACACAAGGGCTAGTTCATTAAAAAACACATTATGTGGCCAATTTCAAGGCAGGGGGGAAAGTACCAGTCCTAAGATGTTAGTAGGACTGCAAACCTAGTATAGGAATGTTTTTAACTTAGCATTGACGGTGTAGAAATGCTTACACGAATTTAATTGATCAAAATAGTTGTTGAACATTTTGGCCAATAGCGACCACTTGAACTCTACGAACTCAATCTTTCTCCCTGTGTGTGCATAGGGCACACACAGGGCATCCGTGAAATTTTGCTTTAATTCCTCTTTCTTTCACGTACTGTTGGAATGAACGCCATTCGCGAACAAAGAGAATTTTGGGACTTTGTCAGACATATGAACGAAGAAATCGAAAGACTCGAACGGGAATACGTTCATTATCGACGTTGGGGAGAGGGATGTTTAACGAACAGGAAGAAGAACTCTAACACTACTATCATCGTGAAATCTCAAACACCAGAGCTCGTGGATAATTATTCCGAAAGTGAAGTTTAAAAAAAACGGTCCTTTTCAGGGCCCACAGCACGATTCATAGAGGAATGGTTTTGCTATGTTAGGAAGCGCACAACCTTCTTTGGAAACAATCCTTTGTATTGTTCGGTCTATTTGTTGGCCTAAAGACAAATCGCTAGTGTTCAGTTACTTTTTGGTATTCCTAATCCTCTATTTCATTTTCATTACCAATCCTACTATTTTGTATAAATCTAAGTACAATTAAAGTTTTCCCGTACAAATGCCAGAAGATAAATTCGGGTAAAATGACAGATTGGTTCATAAAATTTTGCCCAACCTAATGCTAAAGTTTGCGTTATTCAGTTAAAATGTATATTTTGTTTGGGAGGATGGGGCAGTTTTTAGAGAGCACATTCAGGTCCGCTTAAGAAGATTGGCCGCAGTCCGTCGGCTGCAATTGAAAAAGTTCGCGATATATATTGCGATCGTCGATTGACTGTTCGAGTACTCGCCAGTGAATTGAATATGGACAAAGTGACGGTTCAGCGAAATTCTATGGAAAACCTAGGAAAAAGCAAGATTTGTCCTAAATTCATTCTTCATCTTTTAAAGGACGAACAAAAACAATTGAGTCTGGACTAGAATTTTAATTTTTTGCTCCATTTTCACTTCGACAACAGGAATTTAAGCGGCGCCGATTGCACTGCACATGCGCAAGAAAACGCTGTTCAATATGCAATCATTAGCGCTATCCTCCGGCTTACTACAGTTACTTACTATTTTCCGGCTCCTACAGCAACGTCAGTCCTGGTAATTAACAGCAGGACCTTGTACATAATGTGGGGGATATAGTTTAGAATTTTTGGACTGACTACTTAGTAGGGGCGACACAGCGTTAATGGATGCGTGGCTATAAATGCATCAGCAAGGACTACATGATTTGAGAGGCAGTTAATGCGAGAAAGAATGGGTGGGGTGCGGTCCGATTACCATCACAATACTCCACCTGATTCTAGGCCCTAGGGTATGTGCTTTACAGCCAGGCCGCTCTCATCTTGTCGTTTCCATTTTCACTTTGACAACAGGAATTTAGGGGTTTCATTTTAATGCGCTTTTCCACGAGAACCGCTTACTTCAGAACGGCGCCGATTACACTGCACATGCGCTTTTGGACGTATTATGTACTAGGGCCGTATTTTAGTAATGTTCCTGGTAGTGATTCCCAAAATGTGCATGCACCTTCTCGGGGAGCCTTCAGACGCCCCGTGAAATTTTGCAATATTGTCGCAAATAATTAGGGACTTATTAGTAATGAAATGTTTAAATATTCCGCGGCCCTAGATGGCGAAATCTTGCTTAAGAGAATCGGCTTTCTATCATTCTATATTAAGATTGTTCAAAGGCAAAACAACAGATGTAAGAGCTTATGGGCTTATAATTCATTAGGGGCGTACTTTAGTAAGGCTCCGGGTAATGATTCTCAAAATTTGACCCTCCTAGAGCAGCCATGAAACCCGGATAACGATAACCCCCGATTTGCGATAACGTAGCAAATAATTAAGGGCTTATCAACAATGAAACTTTTCAATATTTTGCAGACGCACCAAGATGGCAAAATCTTGCATTGGAGAACCTGCTGCAGTTAAAAGAATGTTAAGTTCACTGGAAAAGCCTCAGCCCACATCTGTGAGCGTTTTGGGATTTATCATGCATTAGGGGCGCGATTCAGTAGGGGTCAGGACAGAAGGTTCAAAACCAAGAGGTCCGCGGACAGAATATCCACGTACGTCCAGGCGGCCGTATGGTCCATCGGACATAAGTTCCACAGATATAAGGCCTCGATTTTGTACACCTAGGCCATGAGCTCAAGTTTTTTGACGAACGACGTTTTAAATAATTATACATTTTTGGCTGTCCAGTTTATGAACTTCTACAGTCCGGACTCGGATCGCCCCCCCCCCAGAGGACTGAGTATATTTAAAAATTAAAAAGGGTCGAGGGCCTCGCTGACGCCTTAACCCCCCCCCCCCCCCCTTCTAGTATCCAAATCGTCAAAAATGGATTTTTAAAACCGACAATTTGTTTATTTGCTTAGCACGCTGACCTCTTTAAATAGAGTGAGACGTTGCTTCCTTTGAAATCTGAAAACGAAAAAAATATAATTTCAAAAAAATTAAAGTGAGACCTTTGAACACGGGTCCCTGAATATCGCTTAAAAACTTCGTTTTTTAGTACTTCTATATTGAAATGCTTTTTGGATGTGCCCGTAATCATCAAAGTTTGTCTCAAGCTGACTTTTGGAACTTCAATGTCAAAAAATTGAGGTGAGAGGTGATCATAAAAGAAAAAAACCGAAGACAGCACTGAAGACCCATTTCTTACTCTAACGTCGACACATATCGCCTTTAATCGCATTCACGTAAAATACCACGGAAGGATTGGCATTGAAAATTTAAATCAACGGTCATGACCCCCAAAAGTTTACTGTTCTGTGCGCCCTACTCAGTCACTGAACAGTAGCGGTCTGTAAGTGAAGGGCAATAAGTCCATCTAACATTAGAAAAGATTGCAATCAAACTTATTCTTAAGATAGGAAATAAGAAAGATTTCAACTGCAGCGATGGCGAGGGGCGCGGAAACGCTTATGAGAATATAATTTTCGCTAAGTGGAGAAGGTTACAAGTTTTGTTCTGTTTGAACAATTGTTAAGGGGCATTAAGATTCATGTTATTGAAACTAGAGAGTTATTTCTCAACTTTTTTTTCTTTTGGAAATTCGGACCGTTATTTGTGCATTTGATCTTTCTATTTTTTCCTGTTACAACTGAAATTGCAAAAAAGTATAACCACAGTTTGTACTGTTTTATTCAAGTCAATACCTCCGATGTACTTTTAAGAGTACATCGCGGTACAGTGTGTTCGTTTACACAAGAAAATGGTTTTGCACGCCTACAATTAATACTATTTTTACTTTTAAATTTTTTCTCTCCTTTTGCAGTTTTGCGTAGTGAACAATCATTATTGTTAAGTTCTGTTACAGTTATGTCTTCCTGTGTGAATAAATTTGTCGTTAAAACTGTGTCAACGTACAAATTCCGTATACACATTTCATTTGTTTTCTATGTCATTTTCGAATAAAATGTCAGCTGATTGCAGTACGAAAGCGTATTAGAAAACCCTGTGAACATTTCCCTGTGTCTGAGAGGTTTTACATAAGAAAAAGAATATAATTGTGACTCTACCCACCTTCAAAGCTAGCGAATATTTGCGATTAGATTTCGTTGCAAAACACTTTAATGCGAGCGGATTACTTAAGAGTCACTCGATTAATGCGTGGTACCCTTCTTTTTAAGTGCTTTTTACCACTTTTTTCCCAAGAAAATTGTAAAAGATCTATACATTCTTATTAGGCTTTCAATTCAAAGTCGTTTCTAAAATACGAGCTTTCTCGTAAAGAATCCCTTAAACTGAAGGTCGACAGAGTAGAAACACTTAAACGAATTTAATTGGTGGAAGTGGTCGTTACACCATATTGCTCCGCCCAATAGCATTCAGCCGCACCATTAGCATCAGATATATATTAAATTCCAAACTTGATTTCTTCTATTCTTCCGTTTCAACTCCCACATCAAAAAAGTCATCGGCAGCACCAAAGCTAGGCTCCAACTACTTTACCCTCTTCTCAACAAACACAGCAATTTAAATATCAGGAATAAGAAACTTGTTTACACACAACTAATTAGACCCATTTTTATGTATGGTTGCGAAATCTGGGGTTACGCAGCCAAAACCCATATCAAAAAGCTTCAGGGAATCCAAAACACCACCCTCAGAAGAGCACTCAGAGCCCCATGGTATATTAAAAACCAAACCATCCATAAGGACCTTAAAATCGACCCCATCACTAAATACATCAAAAAATCAGCCATTAAATTTTATGATAAACTTGCAACCCATAATAATAACTCCATTGCCAGCCAAACTGTCTACTTTAATTTGAATGAACGATACCCCTACCCAGACCATAGCAGATATCCCACTTTTAATTCACTTAGCACTGCTAGACACCCTCTCCTACCATCCCCCCATCCCACCCCCCTGCCAACTTGTAATTATGTATATATGTATATAGGAATTTAACTCAAAAAAAAAAAAAAAAAAATTGTAAAACCAAAAAACCTTTCCTCCGGGCGAGGATTTACTTTGAGCTTCTTCCCAACCACCTAATGGTTGGAGGCTAAGTCAATTCACCATTCCCTTTCCATCTCATTCTCATGTACAGTGAATCAGGGTAAAGATGCGAAAGCACCACATGCCCTAACCCAAAATGTTGACTCCCCCTTCTTCTATTCTACACTTTCTTTTCGTACTTTTCCGATAGCCAAAATCCGTGAGCGAGTTGAATTTCTCGAGTTTGCTGTCTATATACAGGACGAAATACAAAGATTAGAACGAGAATTATTTAATTCTTGGCGGATCGTATACAGCTTAAACGAACTCGGAGAAATGGAAGATGACGTGAATGCGGAAATTGAACGAATAGAAGACGAGTTGAATAGAGCTCGAAGGATGGAGGAAATGGTCGATGAAATTATTGACGCACTGTATGGAAGAGAAGATGTGGGTCGAAGATTTATGAATAGAAAGAGAGGCTGATGGAATGAAAAAAAAAAAAGAAAAAAAAAGGTCCTTTTCAGGACCACACACATGTTTGAGAAATGAATGCTTATAAATGTTAATTTGGCATTTTAATCGAGCCCCATTTTCGATTTATTGGAATATTTATTTTTAGCGTGTCGTTTCATGGGAATGGAATGGAGTGGGAGTATCAGAGGACTTTGTATTTTTGCACTAGGGTTGGCAATATTCCTTGAAACCCACCGCTGGAATGCACCTTGTTTGGACTTAGTTCCTCTTTATTGCCATTCTAGTAAAAGGGAGTGCAAAGTTTGTCCGGACTTAATTTATTTCAAGAGACAAATAAAGATTCAAATTTAGAGATGGCTGGAAAACGGTCCCATGATGTGTGTTAGGTTAGTCTATGCATCAAAAGTAACGTTTTAGTGGGGCCTAAAAACCTGTCATACTATTAAAATATCATTACTTTTTTCTGAGTTCTCAAGTTCAATACAACTGGGTTAAGTTATCCTTACGGTTAGTTAAGTTGCTGCAAACTTTTATTATCTAAATCATGAGCTTAAACAACTTTATCTTCTTGAATGGTTAAGGGAAATCCAGTAGTATTTGCATTCACGTAAAATACCACGGAAGGATTGGCATTGAAAATTTAAATCAACGGTCATGACCCACAAACGTTTACTGGTCTGTGCGCCCTGCTCAGTCACTGAACAGTAGCGGTCTGTAAGTGAAGGGCAATAAGTCCATCTAACATTAGAAAAGATTGCAATCAAACTTATTCTTAAGTTAGGAAATAAGAAAGATTTTAACTGCAGCGATGGCGAGGGGCGGGGAAACGCTTATGAGAATTTAATTTTCGCTAAGTGGAGAAGGTTACAAGTTTTGTTCTGTTTGAACAATTGTTAAGGGGCATTAAGATTCATGTTATTGAAACTAGAGAGTTATTTCTCAACTTTTTTTTCTTTTAGAAATTCGGACCGTTATTTGTGCATTTGATCTTTATATTTTTTCCTGTTACAACTGATATTGCAAAAAAGTATAACCACAATGTGTACTGTTTTATTCAAGTCAATACCTCCGATGTACTTCTAAGAGTACATCGCGGTACAATGTGTTCGTTTACACAAGAAAATGGTTTTGCACGCCTACAATTAATACTATTTTTACTTTTAAATTTTTTCTCTCCTTTTGCAGTTTTTGCGTAGTGAACAATCATTATTGTTAAGTTCTGTTACTGTTATGTCTTCCTGTGTGAATAAATTTGTCGTTAAAACCGTGTCAACGTACAAATTCCGTATCCGCATTTCATTTGTTTTCTATGTCATTTTCGAATAAAATGTCAGCTGATTGCAGTAAGAAAGCGTACTTCTAAGAGCACATCGTCGTACAATGTGTTTGTTTACACAAGGAAATGGTTTTGCGCGACTACAATTAATACTATTTTTACTTTTAAATTTTTTTCTCTCCTTTTGTAGTTTTGCCTAGTGAACAATCATTATTGTTAAGTTCTGTTACTGTTATGTCTTACTGTGTGAATAAATTTGTCGTTAAAACTGTGTCAACGTACAAATTCCGTATACACATTTCATTTGTTTTTTATGTCATTTTCGAATAAAATGTCAGCTGATTGCAGTAAGAAAGCGTATTAGAAAACCCTGTGAACATTTTCCTGTGTCTGAAAGGTTCTACATAAGAAAAAGAACTTAATTGTGAATCTATCCACCTTCAAAGCAGGCGAAGAGCTGAAATTAGATTTCGTTGCAGAATGCTGTAATGTTTGCGGATTACTTAAGAGTCACTTGATTAATGTGTGGTACCCTCCTTTTTAAGTATTTTTTACACTTTTTCCCAAGAAAATTGTAAAAGATCTATACATTCTTATTAGGCTTTCAATTCAAAGTCATTTCAAAAATAAGAGCTTTCTCGTGAAGAATCATTTAAACTGAAGCATCGACAGAGTAGAAAAAATTAAACGAATTTAATTGGTAGAAGTGGTCGTTACACCATATTGCTCCGCCCAATAGCATTCAGCCGCACCTTTAGCATCAGATATATATTAAATTCCAACCTTGATTTCTTCTATTCTACACTTTCTTTTCGTACTTTTCCGATGGACGACATCCGTGAGCGAGTTGAATTTCTGGAGTTTGCTGTCTATATACAGGACGAAATACAAAGATTAGAACGAGCATTATTTAATTCTTGGCGGATCGTATACAGCTTAAACGAACTCGGAGAAATGGAAGATGCCGTGAAAGCGGAAATTGAACGAATAGAAGACGAGTTGAATCGAGTTCGAAGGATCGAGGAAATGGTAGATGAAATTATTGACGCACTGTATGGAAGAGAAGATGTGGATCGAAGGTTTATGAATAGAAAGAGAGGCTGATGGAATGAAAAAAAAAAGAAAAAAAAGGTCCTTTTCAGGACCACACACATGTTTGAGAAATGAATGCTTATTATTGTTAATTTGACATATTAATCAAGCCCCATTTTCGATTTAATGGAATATTTATTTTTAGCGTGTCGTTTCATGGGAATGGAATGGAGTGGGAATATCAGAGGACTTTGTATTTTTGCACTAGGGTTGGCAATATTCCTTGAAATCCACTCCTGGAATGCACCTTGTTTGGACTTAGTTCCTCTTTATTGCCATTCTAGTAAAAGGCAGTGCAGTGTTTGTCCGGACTTAATTTATTTCAAAAGACTAATAAAGATTCAAATTTAGAGATGAGTGGAAAACGGTCGCATGATGTGTGTTAGGTTATTCTGTGCAACAAAGGTGTAACGTTTTAGTGAAGCCTAAAAAACTCATACTATTAAAATATTACTACTTTTTTCTGAGTTCTCAAGTTCAATACAGCTGGATTAAGTTATGCCGCTTTCACGGCATAACTTAATCCAGCCGCCGCTTTCACGGCATCTTCCATTTCTCCGTGTTCGTTTAAGCTGTATACGATCCGCCAAGAATTAAATAGTTCTCGTTCTAATCTTTGTATTTCGTCCTGTATATAGACAGCAAACTCGAGAAATTCAACTCGCTCACGGATGTCGTCCATCGGAAAAGTACGAAAAGAAAGTGTAGAATAGAAGAAATCAAGTTTTGAATTTAATATATGTCTGATGCTAAAGGTGCGGCTGAATGCTATTGGGCGGAGCAATATGGTGTAAGGGCCACTTCCACCAATTAAATTCGTTTAAGTGTTTCTACTCTGTCGACGCTTCAGTTTAAATGATTTTTCACGAGGAAGCTCGTATTTTAGAAATGACTTTGAATTGAAAGCTTAATAAGAATGTATAGATCTTTTACAATTTTCTTGGGAAGAGAGTTGTAAAAAACACTTAAAAAGAAGGGTACCACGCATCAATCGAGTGACTCTTAAGTAATCCGCTCGCATTAAAGTGTTTTGCAACGAAATCTAATCGCAGTTATTCGTCAGTTTTGAAGGTGTGTAGAGTCACAATTAAATTCCTTTTCTTATGTAGAACCTCTCAGACACAGGAAAATGTTCACAGGGTTTTCTATTACGCTTTCTTACTGCAATCAGCTGACATTTTATTCGAAAATGACATAGAAAACAAATGAAATGTGTATACGGAATTTGTACGTTGACACAGTTTTAACGACAAATTTATTTACACAGGAAGACATAACAGTAAGAGAACTTAACAATAATGATTGTTGACTACGCAAAACTGCAAAAGGAGCGAAAAAATTTAAAAGTAAAAATAGTATTAGTTGTAGGCGTGCAAAACCATTTTCTTGTGTAAACGAACACATTGTACCGCGATGTACTCTTAGAAGTACATCGGAGGTATTGACTTGAATAAAACAGTACACATTGTGGTTATACTTTTTTGCAATTTCAGTTGTAACAGGAAAAAATATAAAGATCAAATGCACAAATAACGGTCCGAATTTCTAAAAGAAAAAAAAGTTGAGAAATAACTCTCTAGTTTCAATAACATGAATCTTAATGCCCCTTAACAATTGTTCAAACAGAACAAAACTTGTAACCTTCTCCACTTAGGGAAGCTGGACGTCTCGGAGTCATAGCCCTTGATTACCAATCCTACCACGGTATTTTATATGAATGTAATTGCTTACTTCCCCTAACCGTACGAGAAGACAAATCTGGTCAAACTGAGTGACAAGGTAATAAGGTTTTGCTCAAGTCGAGGTGTATTTCGTTACGCGATTTTGAACTTGAGAAATAAAAAATAAAAAAACGTGAAAACTCGAAACATATTGTAAGAGTGCTAGTTGTTTGAATGTTTCAGAAAACATAACAATTCGATCAAAAAGCGATCGAAACTTCGATCAAAAATGTTACGGCCTGTTTTGTTCTAGTTAATACGGCCGTTTTAAAGGAGAACTGTTTTGCAATGAATTACTATCCCAACAGACAGAGCTCCAACCGTCGTTGAATCGAGACTGGTGGTCTCTATAGAATTTTCTCTCGAAAAGAATGGGAGTACGAGATGCCTTACAACTAACTGCATTACCGTACTAGGGTTGTCAATATTGCCAAATGCCCACTTCGCCGCGTCGAAAGCGTCATTGCCTCTCTGGTATCAGGAGACGTGCGAATATGCACTCCCCGTAATCGTTAGCTCCAAAGTATACCAAGTTAACAAAAAGATGGAAAACAGTCCAGCGAACAACTTCCTTCCACTCTTCCCTTTGAACCTAAGTTCTAACTGGAAGAAATGTTACACATACTTTCAATAATACATATGTTTAGACTGAATGAAGCAAACCTTCAGACTGTCAATTGGAGCAAGAGACCATTAGTTTAGCCTGATTTATCCGCTGGCATGCTTAGGTAAAGTTCTAACTGTACTTACAGCCAGATCTAGATAAAATGAAAAGTTCTCTGCGAAAAGGGAAACTTAACTGGAAAATTTTCTGCAAATAACTAATTTGCCTAATTCACCCTTAATTTATATTAAAACATGAAAATGGCGGAAAAATGCATTAAAATCATTTAAAAGATTTTTGCAATATAGTTTTAGCACATATAGTTTTCGCTAACTTTTCACCACCAACTGAAGTTTTGTTCAAAATTCCTACATATTTGTATAAAATTAAGTATTTCTGCAAAAATAATTTCCGTACTGTTTGTTATAGGTAAAAATTAATGAGGTCCGAATTACACGCTGCCGCGAATCTGCTTTCCTTTAATTCCTCCGCTTAACGCCAACGCTTTCAAACTCAATTTTCAGCAGGATTCACCACTGGAGACCGTTTCGTACTCTGTAAAGTTGTTTATTTCACATAGCCTGAATTTTCTTCCTACGCAATTCTGGCTGTGTTAAATAAAAAACCATACAGCCATAGTAGAACAAGTTTACATTTGCAACCGTTCACTCCTTTGTCATAAAGCAATTAGCGTACTATATTCAGCACTCTTTAAAATAATTTTGCACAAGATTCGGATGAAACAAAGCTGCTTTAGCGAGCAGCGTCTCCCGGTTGCGACCATATCCTACACACATACACATGCCTACACACACACACACATGCCTGGACACACACACACACTCGTGATTGCGAAAAACATAATTTGAATTCAAAACATCAAAATTCAAATTAATTTATTTTAATTAACGTCAGTAGTTTTAAAAAAAATTCCTGCCGAGCCAAAAATTTTCTGCAAGTGCCGTTCGCCGATACTATGCAAGAATGTTTTTTATGAATAACCTTATAAAAAACCATACTAGGATTGTCAATAAGAATCAAATCAAGGCCCCTTCGCCGAGTGATCGACTTTGGCACTAGCGGTTTTTGAGTTTGGGGCAATAAATCGTTTAAAGTTACAAAGGATTGTTACTAAAGTAATATGTCCAACATAGTAAAAGCATTCCTCTATTAGTCATGTTGTTGGCCCTGAAAAGGGCCTTTTTTTTATAATTTTATTCTTAATCTTTCTCCTCGGAATGATTAGCCACGAGCTCTGGCATTTGAGATTTCCCGATGGTCGTTGTGCCAGAAGTCTTCTTCCATTTCGTTCAACATTTCTACCTGCTGCCGAAGATGAATGTATTCCCGGTCCAATCTTTCGATTGTCTCTTTCATATGTCTGATGAACTCCCGAAATTCTCTTTGTTCGCGAATGGCGTCCATTTCAATAGCACGAGAAAGAAGAAGGAATTAAAATAAAAAAAATAACAGGTATACCTACATTTATATACATAGAGAGAGTGCTTAAAGTTCAAGCGGTTGCCATTGGTAAAGATATACGGTTCAACAGCTATTTCGACCAATCAAATTCGAGCAAGCATTTCTCCACGGCCGATGATGAAGTTCAAAATATTTTTTAGTAACGAGTTCGTGTCAGTTACAATTGACAATCAATTGCTCTGAATTTTCACGTAAGAATTAATTATGTTGAGTTATTTACGGTAAAGTACACAATGTGGCTAATAAAATCTTCTGGAATGATATCAAAAGACACAATCCAGATCAATAAAGAGAGGATTAAATACCAGATTAAAGAGTACACACAAAACCAAATCGCAGTTTTTCACAAGCTGTGTAAGGTTGTAACTTGCTGTGTGCTTACCTACATTTGTATTTTTTATGCTTTCCTTAGGACTTATTTAGTTAGATATCAATATTTCATCGTAACAAACATGTTTCAATAAAACTTTCTTGCTTTTCATTTTCTGAAGTTTAGTTATAAAATGATTTGGAAAATGAAACAGAAATCTCCACTGAAACACACAATTTTACTGACAAATTTTAAGTTTTGTTTTTGGTTTTTTTTTTATTCGCACGAATAAAACAGGAAATAAAAAATTGTTGAAGGCGTCCGTTTAAGATGAGAGAAAATTTTGCTTAAAGAAGTAAGTTAAATTGCCATTGCTTGTACGGTCTTGCAAAATAATTTTAATTTTTTTGAAAAACTTTTTAAAAAACTATGTTTGAAAATTGATCGATTTACTCCAATATCGTTCACTTGTCAAACGGCCGACTGTGAAACTGAATACATCGAGGAAATAAATTTTAAAAAGGGAAGGAAGTCAGTCTACAGTGGCCCCTGCTTATATGAATCGTTGTTTGTTGTAAACAGATTTGATTCCACAAAGCGGCTGATTCGATTAACTGGCGTCCTCTGTAGTAAGTTTAAAGTCGAAGTAAGAAGTAAGTTTCGTTTTTACATCAAAAGTGTTGCGTTACGTTTCAGCGATTCTATAGTTTAAAATGGATTGCCTCCTTGTAAAATTATTGAGCGATCGGAAGGAAACTACTTTTCAAGGTGATGTGGAGACATCATCTTGGCAACTCATATGATTGACCGAGTCCTTTTTCCAAGAATTTCATTTTAACATTTTACGGGTTATCATCCATCGTTCTTCCTGCAAAATATTGGAAATCACAAGAAACTCCATAGAAATTTTGTTTACTAGCAGTTTTGTTTACTTCCCACATTTCTGAAATGTATTCCTCCGCATGAAAGTTTTGATATTGTAAATTTGTCGTTTGGCCGTACTGGCCGCAAAATGGTTTCCTCTTTTGTTTTGAAATGATGTACTTTTCGATTATTAGGACTTGTTCAAACGTTGCTAAATTATGTAAGAGTGAACATTAAATAAAATCGATAAAATATATTATCAGTCATAAACATTTAAAAAGTTGGGTTCATAGGTGCCCATATGGGAGCGGGCAAGTGGCCAAGTAGGGGCTCAAGCCCCCCCTCCCCCTTACAAATGAGAACTTTCTTGCTTTTAGTACATTTTTCTTCGCAAAAACGTAAAAATATTTATTTTCCAGTCAATAATGAAAAAGATTTTAAAAATGTCAAATTTTAATAACTGTTACTTACTGAAATCGGTTTTCATGTGGTAAACATCTGAGCCCCCCCCCCTGAAAATTTTGCATTTGGGCGTTCATGGCTGGGTTGTTTCATAACACTTAAAAGGCTAGAAACTAAGAACAGCACTAAATTTAGGAGTATTAAATTATATACATTGCAGGCATTTTCAAGTAAAACAGAATGTTAGTCAGTTACCAGTGTTCCGGAAGTCAACTTCCAATTCTGCTTATTCCACATTCAAATACTCCTGATATAAGCAGAGAATATATTTTGGAAAATGTCCACCAATAATTGTCATTCTGAGGGGAAAATAATTGTCATGCTGAGGGGAAAATAAAATGTGCGCTTCTCAACATAGCAAAAGCATTCGTCTATCAGTCATGTTGTTGGCCGTAAAAAGGGCCTTTTTTTTTTTTTTTTTGAAAGAATAAGAATTGGCAAACCACCAAAACATGACTGCTGTGGAGCAAAACAGGGATCGTTTGAATTTATTAAAAGCATCTCTTTTAGGAGATGGGGTTTGCGTTTTTAATTTACGCCCCTCGACTGTCCATTCCGAAGAAACCCTCCATGCAACCGACACAGAGATTTTCTTCTCCTACACCAGGTCCGGCTGAAATTTCGTCGATCCTCTCTCCCATTGATCGATACTTTTCCATCCTTCTTACGTTCATTCGGCTTCAACTTCGCCTTCTTCCGTCTCTTCCAATTCGTTTATCGGTAAGAAAGTGCTTAAATTTAGAATATTTGTAAAGACTAATCTTGCAAATAAGGAAAACATGCCACAGGGGTACAAGTGTCTCAAGAAAATTTTTCTAAAGACAGTGAATTTTTTGGAAACATCTGATGACACCCAGTAACAGATAGGATGAGGAAGGGATAACTAATGGACAGAATTCCCCTTTTCTCTTCAAAATATGCAAAAGCTCTTCATTTTCAGAACTAAAGCCTTAGTAAATGCAAATTAACATGAAACAGCGGCAGAACTCGTGGTGTCTGTTCATAAGCTTCCACCACTGCCTCGGCAATACCAACTCGCTCATAAAATTCAACCCGCCAACACTAGATCGTCGCACCTTTTGTTCATGGTCCACAGCAACATCCGTTTTTCCCGCCTAAAATTCTTATTATTTAAATCCAAACTTATGACTATCTGTTACTGGAGCCGTTACCCTAGTCCTTTCGCAACTCATATTATGATTATTCTCTAGCACCAGGCACTGAGGGTGATCTGTATTCGACTACTTTACGTAACGCATTTCTCGATCTGGTAAAAAACGATAAAATCTGTAAAATAACGAAAAATTGTTGTCCAACACAACTGGTACCGTTTGAATTAATCATAGGCATTCCTTTCTCAAAGATGTGTGTGGTCCTGAAAAGGACCTTTTTTTCTTTTTTTTTTCAGCCTATCAGCCTCTCTTTCTATTCATAAACCTTCGACCCACGTTGACGTTTTCTTCCCTTCCAAAAAGTTCGCCAATAATTTCATCGACCATTTCCTCGATGTCTCGAACGCTATTCAATTCGTCTTCTAATCTTGCAATATCCTCTTCCATTTCTTCGCGTCCGATCTGCCGAATATTAAATAATTCTACTTCTAATCTTAATATTTCGTCTTGTATATGGACGGCGTACTCCAGAAATTCAATTCTTTCACGAATGGCCGCCATAATGAAAGTACGAGAAGAAAATATAGAATAGGGGAGTCAACATTTGTCAGTAGGCCTATGGTGCTAACGCATCTTTACCCCGATTCAATGGTAGGGGAGAGTGAGATGGGAAGGGAATGAGTAATTTTGAATGAGCCTCCAGGCATTTAGGATGCCTGGGAAAAACCAATTCAAAAAAAGGGGGGGGGGATAAGCTTAAGGCCTCGCTAGGGCTGCGACACCGCTTATTAGGGCGTTGATTTGCTGCTGCTGGGCCTGGAGTTGATGGAGAATTTGCGTCATCAGCGACATGAGTTGCCCCACGTCTTGTCCATCTAACATTAGAAAAGATTGCAATCAAACTTATTCTTAAGATAGGAAATAAGAAAGATTTCAACTGCAGCGATGGCGAGGGGCGGGGAAACGCTTATGAGAATTTAATTTTCGTTAAATGGAGAAGGTTACAAGTTTTGTCCCGTTTGAACACTTGTTAAGGGGGATTAAGATTCATGTTATTGAAACTAGAGAGTTATTTCTCAACTTTTTTTTCTTTTGGAAATTCGGGCCGTTATTTGTGCATTTGATCTTTATATTTTTCCCTGTTACAACTGAAATTGCAAAAAAGTATAACCACAGTGTGTACTGTTTTATTCAAGTCAATACCTCCGATGTATTTCTAAGAATACATCGCGGTACAATGTGTTCGTTTACACAAGAAAATGGTTTTGCACGCCTACAATTAATACTATTTTTACTTTTAAATTTTTTCTCTCCTTTTGCAGTTTTGCGTAGTGAACAATCATTATTGTTAAGTTCTGTTACTCTTATGTCTTCCTGTGTAAATAAATTTGTCGTTAAAACTTTGTCAACGTACAAATTCCGTATACACATTTCATTTGTTTTCCATGTCATTTTCGAATAAAATGTCAGCTGATTGCAGTAAAAAAGCATATTAGAAAACCCTGTGAACATTTTCCTGTGTCTGAGAGTTTCTACATAAGAAAAGGAATTTAATTGTGACTCTACCCACCTTCAAAGCTGGCGAATAACTGCGATTAGATTTCGTTGCAAAACACTTTAATGCGAGCGGATTACTTAAGAGTCACTCGATTAATGCGTGGTACCCTTCTTTTTAAGTGTTTTTTACCACTTTTTTCCCAAGAAAATTGTAAAAGATCTACACATTCTTATTAGGCTTTCAATTCAAAGTCGTTTCTAAAATACGAGCTTTCTCGTAAAGAATCCCTTAATCTGAAGGTCGACAGAGTAGAAATACTTAAACGAATTTAATTGGTGGAAGTGGTCGTTACACAATATTGCTCCGCCCAATAGCGTTCAGCCGCAACTTTAGCATCAGATATATATTAAATTCCAAACTTGATTTCTTCTATTCTACACTTTCTTTTCGTACTTTTCCGATGGACGACATCCGTGAGCGAGTTGAATTTCTCGAGTTTGCTGTCTATATACAGGACGAAATACAAAGATTAGAACGAGAACTATTTAATTCTTGGCGGATCGTATACAGCTTAAACGAACTCGGAGAAATGGAAGATGACGTGAATGCGGAAATTGAACGAATAGAAAACGAGTTGAATAGAGCTCGAAGGATGGAGGAAATGGTCGATGAAATTATTGACGCACTGTATGGAAGAGAAGATGTGGGTCGAAGGTTTATGAATAGAAAGAGAGGCTGATAGAATGAAAAAAAAGAAAAAAAAAAGGTCCTTTTCAGGACCACACACATGTTTGAGAAATGAATGCTTATTAATGTTAATTTGGCATATTGATCGAGCCCCATTTTCGATTTAATGAAATATTTATTTTTAGCGTGTCGTTTCATGGGAATGGAATGGAGTGGGAGTGTCAGAGGACTTTGTATTTTCGCACTAGGGTTGGCAATATTCCTTGAAACCCACCCCTGGAATGCACCTTGTTTGGACTTAGTTCCTCTTTATTGCCATTCTAGTAAAAGGGAGTGCAAAGTTTGTCCACGCTTAATTTATTTCAAAAGACAAATAAAGATTCAAATTTAGAGATGACTGGAAAACGGTCCCGTGATGTGTGTTAGGTTAGTCTATGCATCAAAAGTAGCGTTTTAGTGGGGCCTAAAAACCTGTCATACTATTAAAATATCATTACTTTTTTCTGAGTTCTCAAATTCAATACAACTTGTTAAGTTATCCTTACGGTTAGTTAAGTTGCTGCAAACTTTTATTATCTAAATCATGAGCTTAAACAACTTTATCTTCTTGAATGGTTAAGTGATATTTCAGTAGTATTTGCATTCACGTAAAATACCACGGTAGGATTGGCACTGAAAATTAAAATCAACGGTCATGACCCCCAAAAGTTTGCTGTTCTGTGCGCCCTACTCAGTCACTGAACAGTAGCGGTCTGTAAGTGAAGGGCAATAATTCCATCTAACATTAGAAAAGATTGCAATCAAACTTATTCTTAAGATAGGAAATAAGAAAGATTTCAACTGCAGCGATGGCGAGGGGCGGGGAAACGCTTATGAGAATTTAATTTTCGTTAAGTGGAGAAGGTTACAAGTTTTGTTCCGTTTGAACACTTGTTAAGGGGCATTAAGATTCATGTTATTGAAACTAGAGAGTTATTTCTCAACTTTTTTTTCTTTTGGAAATTCGGACTGTTATTTGTGCATGCATTTGATCTTTCTATTTTTTCCTGTTACAACTGAAATTGCAAAAAAGTATAACCACAGTGTGTACTGTTTTATTCAAGTCAATACCTCCGATGTACTTCTAAGAGTACATCGCGGTACAATGTGTTCGTTTACACAAGAAAATGGTTTTGCACGCCTACAATTAATACTATTTTTACTTTTAAATTTTTTTCTCTCCTTTTGCAGTTTTGCGTAGTGAACAATCATTATTGTTAAGTTCTGTTACTGTTATGTCTTCCTGTGTGAATAAATTTGTCGTTAAAACTGTGTCAACGTACAAATTCCGTATACACATTTCATTTGTTTTCCATGTCATTTTCGAATAAAATGTCAGCTGATTGCAGTAAGAAAGCGTGTTAGAAAACCCTGTGAACATTTTCCTGTGTCTGAGAGGTTTTACATACGAAAAAGAATATAATTGTGACTCTACCCACCTTCAAAGCTAGCGAATAACTGCGATTAGATTTCGTTGCAAAACACTTTAATGCGAGCGGATTACTTAAGAGTCACTCAATTAATGCGTGGTACCCTTCCTTTTAAGTGTTTTTTACCTTTTTTTTCCCAAGAAAATTGTAAAAGATCTATACATTCTTATTAGGCTTTCAATTCAAAGTCGTTTCTAAAATACGAGCTTTCTCGTAAAGAATCCCTTAAACTGAAGGTCGACAGAGTAGAAACACTTAAACGAATTTAATTGGTGGAAGTGGTCGTTACACCATATTGCTCCGCCCAATAGCATTCAGCCGCACCTTTAGCATCAGATATATATTAAATTCCAAACTTGATTTCCTCTAATCTACACTTTTTTTTCGTACTTTTCCGATGGACGACATCCGTGAGCGAGTTGAATTTCTCGAGTTTGCTGTCTATATACAGGACGAAATACAAAGATTAGAACGAGAATTATTTAATGCTTGGCGGATCGTATACAGCTTAAACGAACTCGGAGAAATTGAAGATGACGTGAATGCGGAAATTGAACGAATAGAAGACGAGTTGAATAGAGCTCAAGGGATCGAGGAAATGGTCGATGAAATTATTGACGCACTGTATGGAAGAGAAGATGTGGGGCGAAGGTTTATGAATAGAAAGAGAGGCTGATAGAATGAAAAAAAAGAAAAAAAAGGTCCTTTTCAGGACCACACACATGTTTGAGAAATGAATGCTTATTAATGTTAATTTGGCATATTGATCGAGCCAGATTTTCGATTTAATGGAATATTTATTTTTAGCTTGTCGTTTCATGGGAATGGAATGGAGTGGGAGTATCAGAGGATTTTGTATTTTTGCACTAGGGTTGGCAATATTCCTTGAAACCCACCCCTGGAATGCACCTTGTTTGGACTTAGTTCCTCTTTATTGCCATTCTAGTAAAAGGGAGTGCAAAGTTTGTCCGGACTTAATTTATTTCAAAAGACAAATAAAGATTCAAATTTAGAGATGGCTGGAAAACGGTAAAGAAAATGCTAAGGCAACTATCTAAAAACTAAATTAACTTTATTTGGATTCTACATACGAAAGGGCTTCCAAATTGCCCTTGCTATTCGAACTGCCACGAGACGACCAACATCAACAAAAATCAAGCTATCGAATGTCACGAATCTACGATACATGAACAGAAAGACATCTAACTAAATTGAGCCGATAGGTTGGAAATTTGCATATCGAAAAGCGCCCTCTTCCGCACAGGTATACTTGACGATTTTTATGGAGATTTTCCGCAGCTCCCCGCCATGAACTCTAAGAGTTCATCAATAGAACCTATAAAAAGAACTATAACAAAGGCAAATACATAAGGAAATTCTTCTCCTCAGTAAACAATAACGAATGCAATAACTATAGGTTGCTAAATTATAAAGATTAATATACCATAAACTATATGGTTACAAACTTATATAAAATATAATTTCTATTTTTGAATTTTATGTTCAGACATATTTACAATTTTAAACTTAAGTTAACAAAATTAATTTTACTATGAACAAGAGATTTTTTTTTCCAAAATTAATGAAATATTTAAGCAAATTATTTTAAGAAGTTAATTAAAGTCCAACAACACAAATACTTCAAAATTTTGAAGGAAAAAAAAAGAGTTTAAAACAAATTTTCAATAAACTTTTCGACTAATTAATCATAAAAAGGATACGTGAAACCAGTTCATTCACAAAGTTCAAGGGGATATATCAGCTGCACAGGTTTTCTGAAAAGCGCCTTTTTGGTTTTGACGACACAAGCTCTGATATGTCCATCTCTACCTTGAAAAGTTTCTTGAACGATTCCCAAGTCCCATAGTAGTTTAGATTTTGAAGTTCCTTCGACGAGCACTACATCATTCATCTTTACTTCTTTGTGAACGTTAGGCGATTTGAAATGGTGAACTGTTTTCAAATTGAGTAGATATAGTTCTTTCCATTTAACCCAAAAATGTTTCAAAAGTGTCGTTTGATACTGCTTTCTTTTTAATAAGGACTCTCTTGTTGACACTCGATTAACTAACTCAGCAAAATTAAATGGATAGTCGTGATTTTTCCTTCCATATTGCAAAAAGTCAAGAGGAGTTAATGGCTTGGGCTCAGAAAAATTATCAGTAACGTATATTAAAGGTCTCGAATTAACGACGTATTCGATTTCAGTCAAAACAGTTGAAAGTTCTTCAAACGTGAGAAGAGCTTTTCCGAGAACTTTTCTGAGTGGATCTTTCACTGATTTTACGAGACGTTCGTAAAATCCGCCCCACCAGGGCGCCCTTTCTACGATAAACTTCCAATTAATGCTACGTGAAGATATAAAATCTTTAAATTCCGAATCTTGTAGAATGTTATAGAAGTACATTAGATCTTTATTTGCGGCTTTGAATGATTTTGCGTTATCCGAATAAACAACGCTGCAACTACCTCGCCTGGAAATGAATCTTCTAAAGGCTAGTAAGAAATGCTTTGTAGACATGGAGGACACTAATTCTAAGTGAATTCCTCTAGTTACAGCACAGGTGAAAATTGCAAAATAAGCCTTTTTAACTTCCTTATCACATTTGTAAAGAATAGCTCCTGCAAAATCAAGGCCACAAATTTCGAAAGGTGGATTCTCTACAATTCTGTCTTTCGGAAGTTGCGCTGTTATTTCGTTTGCTGGTTTGGATTTGTATTTTCTACAAATAAAGCATTTTCTAATTACTTTCTTCACGAGTTGTCTCCCCTTCGCTATCCAAAACTTTCTTCTAAGCATTACTAGAGTAGCTGTTTCTCCGATATGAAAGTTCTTAGTATGCTCATGTAAGATTAATAATTCCGAAAATTTAGAGTTTTTTGGTAAAAGGATGGGTTGTTTCTCGTCTAGAGAAAATTCTGATTCATCTAATCTCCCTTTTATTCGCAAAATATTCCTGAGATCTAAGAAAGGTACTAGAGAACGAATTTTTGAACCATCGCTAACTTTTTGAGATCTTTCTAAATCGACTATTTCTAACCAATAAGCTTCTTTCTGGGTTTCTTTAATCCAGTATTCTTCAGACAATTTAAGCTCATTTGTTTCGAGAACACCTTTATTTTTCGACGTATTTTTTGCGTTGTGTATAAATCGAAATACGAAGGCAGTTACTCGCAATAGTTTGAGATAACTGCTAAATTTATCAATGTTTATGAGCTTTTCGCGATTTTCGAGGATTACTTCATTTTGCGAAACTTCTCTAAATTTACTCTTTAGTTCTAGGTCATGATTGCTGATGTTTTGGGCCTCTATTTTTGGCCAAAACTGCTCTGTTTGGCTAAGCCAGGGTGGTCCGTGCCACCAAAGTTGACTATCTTTCAATTCCCGAACAGATATTCCTCTGCTTACAATATCGCTTGGATTGTCCCTCCCAGGACAAAAATTCCATTTCGGTGGTTCAGTCAGTCTTTGAATCTCCTCTATCCTATTTTTGACGAACGGTTTGTAACAGGACGGTTCTCCTCTAATCCAATGGTAAACTATAGAGGAATCCGTATGAAAAAAGCAGGACTTCTCAAATTTTAAAGCTTTAGAGACTTTAGCACACAACCTAGCAGAAAGCAGTGCTCCCATCAATTCCAACCTCGGCAAAGAAAGAGTCTTTAACGGGGCAACCCTGCTCTTGGAAGTGATAAAACTAGTCGTTATAGTCCCGTCAGTCTTAATGACTCGAAAATATATTACAGTTCCGTAGGCCCTTTTAGATGCATCCGAAAAGGAGTGCAGTTGCACATCAACTGTGTAAGAGTCCGTGAAATGATAAAAGCGAGGGATTTCAACTAAACTTAAGTCCTTCAGTTCAAAACACCATTGTCTGAAGGGTTTTTTGATAACTTGGGGCATTTCCTGGTCCCACAGAAGACCCATTTCCCAGACGCGTTGAATGAGAATCTTCAAACGAATTACGTAAGGAGCTACAAATCCTATCGGATCAAAAATTCGACCAGCAACTTGCAACAGGAATCTTTTTGTATCAATTCCTTTCGATACAAGGGATATCAGATTTTCTACGTTAAAATAAAATAAATCCCTGTCAGCGTTCCAGGAAATGCCTAATACTTTATAGTTTATCATGTTTTGACCAATTGGGTTTGATGACGTTTCAGTAGAAAACCCGTTCTTCTCTCAAAGTTTTCGCAATTCAGCAGAATTAGTAGCCCACTTGTGCAAGGGCATATTTGCTTCTCTAAAGATCTGGACGCATTCTAAACTAGTTGCGTATGCCGATGCAAGAGTATTTTGACCTCCTATGATGTCATCGACGTAACAAAATTTGTTTAACAGTTCGTGAGTTTGCGGAAAAATAGAAGAATACTTCTTCAAATGGTGTTTAATAGTAGCACATAAGAGAAAGGGGGAACTATTTATTCCGAAGAGAACATGATTGAACCTTAGAACTTCTAAAGAGTCTGAAAAGGAATATGGATTTTCAGTCCAAAAGAACTTTGTTACATTTTTATCCGACTCGTCAATTGCTACATTCAAAAATGCCTGTTTAATATCAACTGTGAACGCAATTTGATGCTTTCGAAATGATAACAAAAGTTCAAACAAATCAGGATACAAATTAGGTCCAATATGCAAACTATCATTTAACGAAAACTTGCCCTTTTTATGCGAAGACGCATCGAAAACAACTCTCAGCTTACTAGACACCCTATCATCTCGAATTACTGCTCTATGGGGCAAATAGAATTCTGGACTATCTGCTACATTTGATTCAGGAACACGCTCTACAATGTTTTGCTCTATGTAATTATTTACAACTCTCCTATACTCGGAATACAAAGAATGATCATTTTGAAACCTGTAGCACAATTTTGAAAATCTTTCATATGCCACTTCGTAATTGTTTTCAAGCGATTCTTTAAAATTATCCTTCCAAGGAGTTTAACTACATATCTACCATCTTGGAAGCGAATACTATCTTCGAATTCTCGTAAAATTTTGTTATCATTACAACTTACATCATCGTTAGCTGGTTCGATTCCAAGATTTTCTAGTTGCCAAAATGTCTCTAATTGTTTTGAAATGTTTTCCTCAACCATTACTTTCATGGCGAAAGAATCACCTGAATTTCTATTTGAAGAGCCTGATATTCCAATTAAACACAACCCATAGAGCGACTCAGCAGCTACAAGTTTTCGATTAATAAGTTTAATTCTAAGTGTCATGACGTCATAATAGTTATCAGCACCGATTAAAACTGAAACACTAGCGTCCTTATTCGAAGTATCAGCTAATTTCAAACCTTTCAAATGCTTGCTATAAAAGGAAATATCTACTGCAGGCGGCGGAATATGTGCCGCGGATATTTTTTCTATTTCTAACGCCTCGATTTCCAAATACAAATTCGGATCTTCTTTATTTTCCAATCTTATTTTAACTACATTAAACGTTTTTTCAATAGGAGACTTACCTCCGAAGGAATAAACTATTAGATTTTCTTTTCGAATAATGGGAAGTTTCAACAATCTTGAAAATTTCCTATCTACAAAACTTCTTTGAGCCGCTGTGTCGGCTAACAAACGACAATTTCTATATTGATTATTATAACGAGCAACGACCGATGCGGTTTGCAATAAAACCCTTTGCGATTTGTTTTCAGTTTGACAAGAAGAAACGTTAGTAACATTATCATCAGATTCTTCTTGGGGCGGGGTGAAAGTTGTTTTATCCGAATTCTGATAAAACCGATAACAAAGTGTTTTGGAGTGCGATTTTAAACCACAAAACGAACAACCTTTTTCTTTCTTAAGCTTTGGACAAGAAGAAATTGAGTGTCTATTCGAAAAGCAAAAAAAGCAAAGTCTATTTCTTTTCAAATAATCCCGTTTCATTTCTATGCTTACCGAGTCACATGAAACTGAATCATGCAAGTTCGAGCCACAAAACACACATTTTGAACTAGCAACTGTATGATTGACTAAGAGTTCAGCCGCTGAAGAATTGTAACTTTTCTGTTTTCGAAAAGTATCTCTGGTAAAAGATTTTGACCCGGAAGCGCCTCGATTGCGTTCTTGGAGCGGATGGGTCAAATTTTGTTTTTCTTTTATGGGAGAATGAAAAGATTGAGCTCTTTCGTGACTTTGTATTTCTTCACCTAAGAACTCGAGAAGAGCTTTCAAATCCCAATTATCACTTTTATTCTTTCTACTAAATTCAGGTGTTAATTCAGAGGGCAATACTTTCAAAATTATCGGTGTTAAGAGATTACCGTACGATTCTGAATTTATTCCCAAGCTTTCTAAATTCCTGATTTCAGTTTCAGCTTTATCGTATAATTTTCTCAAACTGTTCGTATCACTTGTATTTTTTATGGGAGTTATGTTCAAAAGCGATCCTAAATGCGCATTGATGAGCAAATTCTTTTGTCCGAATCTAGATTTTAAAAGTTCCAAGGCTGCATCATAATTACTTTCTGTTAATGCGAATCCGGAAATTGTTTTAGCTGCAGCACCACCTACTAAATTCTTAAGGTAAATAAGCTTCTCAATTTTAGATAAGCCGCTATTTTTATCTATTGCATTTTCAAACTGACTAATGAATTCTAGCCAATACCTGTGGTCACCGTAGAATTTATTAACAGTTAGTTTTGGCAATTTAATCGACGACCTAGCTTCTTGATGTACTAGACCACTAGTTTCCAATGTTGAATTGGATAAATTAGCGGGGTTAATAGTAGGAGGTACAGCTGGAGGTGTTAGAGCTGCTATTCTTTGAGTAATTTGACATTTATAGAAAATTAAATTTTCCATGAAGTCTTCACATTCTTGCACCTCTTTTTCGATATCTTTTGCTTCGATTAAATTAAGAAGCTCATTATCAGCCACTTTAAGACAGTCAATTTTATCAATTAATTGATTATATAATACTTCTAAATTACGCACATTAGTTTCATTTACTAAAGTGACGTCTAAACTTTTAACGAACTTAGTGGCACGGCATTTAAGCGCTTTACGCTTATTTTTTATCTTTTCAGCATCCATACTAATTGACATACAAATTGAAAACAAATAACTCACCCAAGTTTCTTGAGTTACTATATCCAATGGTATGAAACAACAACGATGTCAATACAACATATCACTACTCGACGAATTCTAAATATCAAATGGTTATGCGTACCTTGCGGCCGATGCACCATAAAGAAAATGTTGAGGCAACTATCTAAAAACTAAATTAACTTTATTTGGATTCTACATACGAAAGGGCTTCCAAATTGCCCTTGCTATTCGAACTGCCACGAGAGGACCAACATCAACAAAAATCAAGCTATCGAATGCCACGAACCTACGATACATGAACAGAAAGACATCTAACTAAATTGAGCCGATAGGTGGGAAATTTGCATATCGAAAAGCGCCCTCTTCCGCACAGGTCTACTTGACGATTTTTATGGAGATTTTCCACAAACGGTCCCATGATGTGTGTTAGGTTAGTCTATGCATCAAAAGTAACGTTTTAGCGGGGCCTAAAAACCTGTCATACTATTAAAATATCATTACTTTTTTCCGAGTTCTCAAGTTCAATACAACTGGGTTAAGTTATCCTTACGGTTAGTTAAGTTGCTGCAAACTTTTATTATCTAAATTATGAGCTTAAGCAACTTTATCTTCTTGAATGGTAAAGGGAAATTCCAGTAGTATTTGCATTCACGTAAAATACCACGGTAGGATTGGCACTGAAAATTAAAATCAACGGTCATGACCCCCAAAAGTTTGCTGTTCTGTGCGCCCTACACAGTCACTCAACAGTAGCGGTCTGTAAGTGAAGGGCAATAAGTCCATCTAACATTAGAAAAGATTGCAATCAAACTTATTCTTAAGATAGGAAATAAGAAAGATTTCAACTGCAGCGATGGCGAGGGGCGGGGAAACTCTTATGAGAATTTAGTTTTCGCTAAGTGGAGAAGGTTACGAGTTTTGTCCTGTTTGAACAATTGTTAAGGGGCATTAAGATTCATGTTATTGAAACTAGAGAGTTATTTCTCAACTTTATTTTCTTTTAGAAATTCGGACCGTTATTTGTGCATTTGATCTTCATATTTTTTCCTGTTACAACTGAAATTGCAAAAAAGTATAACCACAATGTGTACTGTTTTATTCAAGTCAATACCTCCGACGTACTTCTAAGAGCACATCGTCGTACAATGTGTTCGTTTACACAATTAAATTGTTTTGCGCCCTACAATTAATACTATTTTTACTTTTAAATATTTTTCTCTCCTTTTGTAGTTTTGCCTAGTGAACAATCATTAATGTTAAGTTCTGTTACTGTTATGTCTTCCTGTGTGAATAAATTTGTCGATAAAACTGTGTCAACGTAAAAATTCCGTATACACATTTCATTTGTTTTCCATGTCATTTTCGAATAAAATGTCAGCTGATTGCAGTAAGAAAGCGTATTAGAAAACCCTGTGAACATTTTCCTGTGTCTGAGAGGTTTTACATAAGAAAAAGAATATAATTGTGACTCTACCCACCTTCAAAGCTAGCGAATAACTGCGATTAGATTTCGTTGCAAAACACTTTAATGCGAGCGGATTACTTAAGAGTCACTCGATTAATGCGTGGTGCCCTTCTTTTTAAGTGTTTTTTACCACTTTTTTCCCAAGAAAATTGTAAAAGATCTATACATTCTTATTAGGCTTTCAATTCAAAGTCGTTTCTAAAATACGAGCTTTCTCGTAAAGAATCCCTTAAACTGAAGGTCGACAGAGTAGAAATACTTAAACGAATTTAATTGGTGGAAGTGGTCGTTACACAATATTGCTCCGCCCAATAGCGTTCAGCCGCAACTTTAGCATCAGATATATATTAAATTCCAAACTTCATTTCTTCTATTCTACACTTTCTTTTCGTACTTTTCCGATGGACGACATCCGTGAGCGAGTTGAATTTCTCGAGTTTGCTGTCTATATACAGGAGAAATACAAAGATTAGAACGAGAATTTCATAATTTTCGGATGATCGAATACAACTTAAACAGAGAAATGAAAGATCCCGTGAAAGCGAAAATTGCACGAATAGGAGACGAGTTGAATAGAGCTCGTAGGATCGAGGAAACGGTCGATGAAATTATTGACGCATTTTATGGAAGAGAAGAAAACGTCAACGTGGGACAAAGGCTCGTGAATAGAAATAGAGGCTAATAGGTTGAAAGTAAATTTTAAAAAAAAAGGTCCTTTTCAGGACCACACACATCTTTGAGAAAGGAATGCTATTGCTAAATTCACTCAATGTTATATAATAATAATTCGTTATTTTACGGAGTTAATCATTTTTTACCTGATCGAGAAAAGCGTACGTAACTCTGTCGCATACAGATCACCTCCAGAGCCTGACGCACAAAAAGAAATAATCTGAGCTGAAAAAGGAATAGCGTGTCAGAAAGTTCGCTTCTCAGTTTTGAAAAAGTAACTATTGAAATTATCAGCGTCGTAAAAATACAGTAGAAATGCTTTTCAATTGATACTGCTGCGAAGTTCACCGAAAGAAGTGCAGCGATTAATCTACACTTGCAGATTTGTTTTCTTCCTATCCTTGGCTAACACAGCTTATTATTGTTAATTTGCCGTCTTAATCGAGCTCCATTTTCGATTTAATGAAATTGAAAGCGTGGCTTCTGCTATTCTGCATTTCCATCCCTCCCCCTATTGTTCTGATGGATGCCATCCGAGAACGAGTCGAAATCCTAGAGTTTGCCGTTCATATGCAAGAAGAATTGATGAGATTACAACAGGAGCTCAATAATATTCGGCAGATGGAACTGATGGAGAACGAGTTGGAAGATACGGAAGAAGATGAAGTTGAAGACGAAATCGAACGAATGGAAGATGAGTTGAAATATATTCAAATGATCGAGGAATTGATCGACGAAATTGCAGCCGAACTGGATGAAGAAGAAGAAAGTTTCTGTGCCTATCATTTTGTTGATTACTTCGATATGAACACTCGAGGTGAATGAAATAGAAATGCAACCTCATACTTTTTTTTTAGAAAAAAAAGGTCCTTTTCAGGACCACATATATGTCTGAGAAGAGAATGTTTTTGCTTTATTCAAATGGTTCCAATGGTATTTTTATTGTTCCTGGCGCCGACATTAAATTACTTGACGATGAAATCATAATTTGTACTGCAAATTAAATAGGTTATCGAAACGCTGGCTAATAACCTTTTTTGATACACTAAAAGTAGTATTACGGTTCGCGCCTACAAAAACTTTTACATTGTCATAGCGAAGGCAGACAGGTATGGATCGGATGGATGGATTTCTTAGTGACCGTTATAAGGAGCTTTTTCTGTTATTAAGTATACAATATTTTTTTTTGGACACTTCTCCCCACCACATGGTGCTCTAACACCGTAAATTGCAGTCATTCTGGAGAAATTGTTTCCTTCCAGGAAGAAAAAGTCAATTTTAGTATTAAACTTTCTGCTGTGTATACTAAGAACCGAAGACTAAAATCGTTACTGGATGGAAAGAAAGTCTATCTTTAACCTCTACGACCGTTTTTTACCCGAGTATATCGTATACTTACAATACTGTCATCGTCAGTGACAGGATACCTTCAGTCTACATAGGTAGACAAAGTCGTAAATTGGTCTCGGCCCCTAAACCTAAATTCCCGCCATCATCGATTCAAGACTTCGTAGTGTAATGTGACTTTTAACAAAAGACCTCGGAACGTATATAACAATAAATTTTGGGAACCCAAAACACTAAGAAATCTTCCCGAAATAAGTCTGAAACTTTTAAACTGTCTATTCACAACGAGTTGTTTCAAATGCATTTCGGAGCCCTGCGGCTCACGAGCATAAAAATTGAGCAAAATTCAGTCCTGACAAACTTTAGACTCCCTTTTACTAGAATGGCAAATAAAGGGTAACTAGGTCAAAACAAGGTGCATTCCAGGAGCGGGTTCCAAGAAATATTGCCAATCCTACTGCAAAAATACAAAGGCCTCTGTTACACCTACTCCATTTCAATGAAACTGTAAAACGTCTCGCTGAAAACATTATTCCATTAAATCGAAAATGGGGCTCGATTAAGGTGCCAAATTAACAATAATAAGCTGTTTTAGCCAAGATAGGAAAAAAACAAACCTGCAAGTGCAGATAAATCCCTGCACTTGCGAGCATTATCAGTTGAAAATCATTTCTATCGTATCTTTACCACTCTAATAAATTCATTACTTTCTTTTTCAAAACTGACTTGCGACCTTTCTGACACGCTATTCATTTTTCAGCCCAGATTATGTTAATTTTCTGCGTCAGGCTCTGAAAGTGATCTGTATTCGACAGCGTTACGTACGCTTTTCCCGATCAGGTAAAAAACGATTAATTCCGGAAAATAACGAATTACTATTATATAACACGATCGGTATCGTTTGAATTTAGCAAAAACATTCATTTCTCAAACATGTGTGTGGTCCTGAAAAGGACCTTTTTTTTTCTCCTCTTGGAAAATACGTACGAGATAACATTTTTATTTCATGCACCTCGAGTGTTCATATCGAAGAAATCTTCCAGGTGACCGACGCAGAAATCCTCTTCCCCTTCGTTCAGTTCTGCCAAAATTTCGTCGATCATTTCTTCGAGTGACTGAATGTTATTCCACAAGTCTTCCCTTCTCTCGAGTTCTTCGTCGGCTTCATCTTCTTCCATCCCTTCCAAACCGTAGGCCATAGATTCCATCTGCCAAATACTATCGAGTTCCTCTTGTATTCTCAACAACTCGCCGTGCATGTGAACGGCAAACTCCAGGTATTCGACTCTTTCTCGGATGGAATCCATCAGAACAATGGCAGAGAGCGGATATAAATGCAAAAAAGCAGAAGCCAAGCTGAAAATTATGTATATATATATCCGACGTTCAAAGTGCTGCTGAATGCTATTGGACGATGGCAATCCGTTAGCAGTTTTCAGGTGACTGATTATTGGCCGAAGAGAAACGGTTCAGCGAACACTTCGACAAATCAAACTCTCATAAGCATTTCCCCCCCCCCCCCGCCATCGCTACAGTTGACATTTTTCTTTACTTATAAGTTCCTATGTTAAGAATAAGTTTGACTTCGTAATGTTCGGTGGACTTATTGCCCTTCACTTATAGACCACTACTGTTCAGTGACTGAGTAGGGCCCAGAAAGAAGCAAACTTTTGGGAGTGATGACCCTTGATTTTAATTTTCATTACCAATCCTACCATGGTATTTAACATGAGTAAAAGCTCTAAAAATTGGAATAGAAAAATAACAAAATCGAATTTTCACTTCGAGGTGCACACCCCCATGTTACAAACTAATTCTGTGATGAATTTGATGAAAATCAGCCGAACGGTCTAGACGCTATGCGCGTCACAGAGATCCATACAGATCTAGATTAAAAAAAGTTTGCAACAATTTAACAAACCGTGCGGTTAACTTAATTCAGTATTATTGAACTTGAGAACTCAGAAAACTTTGGGCAAAGATACATGGTTTAAGAGCCACATCCACCAATAAAACTGTTATTAAGAAGCGTTTTCCCACCGCCATCAGCACTGACGTTTGACACATACATATATTATCGTACTAGGGTTGGCAGTAATGTTTAACGCCCACACTTAGCTGTGTTACAACATTTCCCTCCTAATGCTAAAGGTTGTAAAAGTGGCCTAACACTTCTCGGACTCAAAGTTTGCAAATTCCAAAAATATGTTGAATTTCATTTTTTTTCTCGTTCGTGTGAATTTAAAGATTGGTCCAGGTCCACTTTTGTTATTTCTTTCACAGCGATAAATACTGTTCTATCTAAGAAGACTTGATCTCTCTGTGTTTTGTAGTAATAGAAAATGCAATTGAGTTTTCGTGCCTCATTGTACGCTCTTCCCCTATGATAGAAACTCGTGTTAATCTTTTTCTCAGAATTGCTGGTTTGTGTGCTCGAACTTAAAAGCAGTTTTGTTCATGTATAGTAAAAGAGAAAAGCTTTTAAAATCGCCACAAATATATTCTTGCTTAAGATCAGCCTCGAAACTGAATAACGATTCATTTTTTCATTATTTATGCCTAGTTAAATAGCAGAAGAATTTTAAATTTACATTCGCTCTTACCTTTTAGTGTTTCTGGCAAAAAATAAAAAGCGAAAACAAAATACAAGATTATGACGAATAATGAAAGCTAAGAAACAGTGATTTATTAAAAAGAGAATGTTCGGCGGGATGTTTATAGAAACGGTTATGATTTGTCTGAAGAGATAACTGAATAATGTCCATGTTAGGATGACTTCAGGATTAGACAGTTTGCTTTGAAGAGAAATTATGATTTTCGGGATTCGGACACACACACACATATATATATATATGACCTAAAGTGATATAACAGAGAGGGGGTCTCTTAAGCATTGTGGACCTTGGGCCTCATTTTTAGTTAGTCGTGCTCCGAATGGAGCTCCTCAAGCTATTTTCATAGATGTCTATATTTGCAGGGTTTTTTTTTAACGAAAATTCTAAGCTTAAGCTCTTTTCTTCTTCTTCTCAAGCCGAATGGAGTCTAATCACGTTCCCTTCAGCGGTCGGTCAGCGCGTATTTTGACCAACTACGCAGTGTTAGTAGCGTTAAAAAACTCGATTTATTTAAGGATTATTGGACTTCATTGGCATTATGAACATTCTCAGGAATTAGGACTTATATAGACTTATGACTGCAGGAAAAATGCTGAGAAAATGGAAAAGTAAAAAGCGAACTCGAGTCTTCACCATGTTTAGAATGAGGAACCAAGGATGCTTAACACCGTGAAGATACGACTAATAAGAGAGTATTTCGTATTAAATGAATTGTTCATCATTCTTTAACAACGTTTCTTAGATAAAAATTTCCAAAAAACTCTCTTTTTTAAGTAGAAAGAAGAATTTATAAACCGCACAAAGGCAAGTATTATTACGCTCTGTAATACCGAATTTTAGTCAGCTACAGTTCCCACAATTCACTGCAGTGACGCTTTATACCCGCAGTGGTAGCGTCAATACCTGAAGAAGTAGTATGTATTAGTCTCAGTCCCTGAGCTTGAATTCCAATCGCAGTCGACTCGAGACTCAGTGGTCTCCACAAATTTTGCTCTCGTAAGGAATGGGAGTATGAGATGCTTTACATCAGGGTGTATTACCGTACTAGGGTTGGAACTAATGTTTAATGCCCACTTCGCCGCGTCTTCTCCGTCACTGCCGTTCTAGTACTAGAAGACGTGTGGATATGCGCTCTTCATAATCATTATCTCAAAAGTATACAGTGCATGCGGCCTTATTGAATCAACCGCTTTAAAGAATCAATTTGTCGGAAACAAAACAAAATCCAGCTTTAATAAAGTGGCCGCTTTACGGATTCAAAACTGTTCAGATGAACATTACACATACTGTAATATCAATAATACATATGTTTAGACTGAATGAAGCAAACCTTAGGACTAAATTAGTGCAACAGACCAACATCCGCTGGAATGGTTAGGAAAAGATCTAAATATACCGACAGCTGCATAAAATACCATACCAGGATTGGTAATAAGAATCAAATCAAGGAAATGCTTCTTTCGCATTGAGTTTGGAACAATAAGTGGATCGACAATCGTGTGTGCTTTTACATTTATTCAATACACGGTAGTAGGATTGATAATGAAAATGAAACAAAAGGATTATGACTACCAAAATTTCCCTTCCCTGCGTCCCCGAAATATTAACTGAACACTTGTGGTATGTCTTTGGGACAATTATCAGATCTAACACTACAAAAGATTGTTAACAGAGCAAGCTGTGAGCTTCTCAACATAGCAACAGCATTCCTCTATCAGTCATGTTGTTGGCCCTGAAAAGGGCCTTTTTTTTTAATAATTTTATTCTTAATCTTTCTGCTCGGAATGATTAGCCACGAGCTCTGGCATTTGAGATTTCCCAATTGTACTAGAAGCCTTCTTCCATTTCGTCCAAAATTTCTGCCTGCTGCCGAAGATGAACGCATTCCCGGTCCAATCTTTCGATTGTCTCTTTCATATGTCTGATGAACTCCCGAAATTCTCTTTGTTCGCGAATGGCGTCCATTTCAATAGCACGAGAAAGAAGGAGGAATTAAATTAAAAAAAATAACAGGTATACCTACATTTATATACGTAGAGAGAGTGCTTAAAATTCAAGTGGCTGTCATTGGTCAATGAGATACGGTTCAGCAACTATTTTGACCAATTAAATTCGAGCAAGCATTTCTTCACGGGCGACGCTGAAGTTCAAACTACTTTTTAGTAACAAATTCGTGTCATTTACAATTCACAATCAATTGCTCTGAATTTTTAAGTAAAAATTAATCATGTTGAGTTATTAATGTTAATTTGGCATATTAATCGAGCCCCATTTTCGATTTAATGGAATATTTATTTTTAGCGTGTCGTTTCATGGGAATGGAATGGAGTGGGACTATCAGAGGACTTTGTATTTTTGCACTAGGGTTGGCAATATTCCTTGAAACCCACCCCTGGAATGCACCTTGTTTGGACTTAGTTCCTCTTTATTGCCATTCTAGTAAAAGGGAGTGCAAAGTTTGTCCGGACTTAATTTATTTCAAAAGACAAATAAAGATTCAAATTTAGAGATGACTGGAAAACGGTCCCATGATGTGTGTTAAGTTAGCCTATGCATCAAAAGTAACGTTTTAGAGGGGCCTAAAAACCTGTCATACTATTAAAATATCATTACTTTTTTCTGAGTTCTCAAGTTCAATACAACTGGGTTAAGTTATCCTCACAGTTAGTTAAGTTGCTGCAAACTTTTACTATCTAAATCATGAGCTTAAACAACTTTATCTTCTTGAATGGTTAAGGGAAATTCCAGTAGTATTTGCATTCACGTAAAATACCACGGTAGGAATGGCATTGAAAATTTAAATCAACGGTCATGACCCCCAAAAGTTTACTGTTCTGTGCGCCCTTCTCAGTCACTGAACAGTAGCGGTCTGTAAGTGAAGGGCAATAAGTCCATCTAACATTAGAAAAGATTGCAATCAAACTTATTCTTAAGATAGGAAATTAAGAATAAAGAAAGATTTCAACTGCAGCGATGGCGAGGGGCGGGGAAACGCTTATGAGAATTTAATTTTCGCTAAGTGGAGAAGGTTACAAGTTTTGTTCTGTTTGAACAATTGTTAAGGGGCATTAAGATTCATGTTATTGAAACGAGAGAGTTATTTCTCAACTTTTTTTTCTTTTAGAAATTCGGACCGTTATTTGTGCATTTGATCTTTATATTTTTTCCTGTTACAACTGAAATTGCAAAAAAGTATGACCACAATGTGTACTGTTTTATTCAAGTCAATACCTCCGATGTACTTCTAAGAGTACATCGCGGTACAATGTGTTCGTTTACACAAGAAAATGGTTTTGCACGCCTACAATTAATACTATTTTTACTTTTAAATTTTTTCTCTCCTTTTGCAGTTTTGCGTAGTGAACAATTATTATTAATAAGTTCTGTTACTGTTATGTCTTCCTGTGTGAATAAATTTGTCGTTAAAACTGTGTCAACGTACCAATTCCGTATACACATTTCATTTGTTTTCTATGTGATTTTCGAATAAAATGTCAGCTGATTGCAGTAAGAAAGCGTATTAGAAAACCCTGTGAACATTTTCCTGTGTCTGAGAGGTTTTACATAAGAAAAAGAATATAATTGTGACTCTACCCACCTTCAAAGGTAGCGAATAACTGCGATTAGATTTCGTTGCAAAACACTTTAATGCGAGCGAATTACTTAAGAGTCACTCGATTAATGCGTGGTACCCTTCTTTTTAAGTGTTTTTTACCACTTTTTTCCCAAGAAAATTGTAAAAGATCTATACATTCTTATTAGGCTTTCAATTCAAAGTCATTTCTAAAATACGAGTTTTCTCGTAAAGAATCCTTTAAACTGAAGGTCGACAGAGTAGAAACACTTAAACGAATTTAATTGGTGGAAGTGGTCGTTACACCATATTGCTCCGCCCAATAGCATTCAGCCGCACCTTTAGCATCAGATATATATTAAATTCCAAACTTGATTTCTTCTATTCCACCCTTTCTTTTCGTACTTTTCCGATGGACGACATCCGTGAGCGAGTTGAATTTCTCGAGTTTGCTGTCTATGTACAGGACGAAATACAAAGATTAGAACGAGAATTATTTAATTCTTGGCGGATCGTATACAGCTTAAACGAACTCGGAGAAATGGAAGATGACATGAGTGCGGAAATTGAACGAATAGAAGGCGAGTTGAATAGAGTTCGAAGGATCGAGGAAATGGTCGATGAAATTATCGACGAACTTTATGGAAGAGAAGATGTGGGTCGATGGTTTATGAATAGAAAGAGAGGCTGATAGAATGAAAAAAAAGAAAAAAAAAAGGTCCTTTTCAGGACCACACACATGTTTGAGAAATGAATGCTTATTAATGTTAATTTGGCATATTGATCGAGCCCCATTTTCGATTTAATGGAATATTTATTTTTAGCGTGTCGTTTCATGGGAATGGAATGGAGTGGGAGTATCGGAGGACTTTGTATTTTTGCACTAGGGTTGGCAATATTCCTTGAAACCCACTCCTGGAATGCACCTTTTTGGACTTAGTTCCTCCTTATTGCCATTCTAGTAAAAGGGAGTGCAATGTTTGTCCGGACTTAATTTATTTCAAAAGACTAATAAAGATTCAAATTTAGAGATGACTGGAAAACGGTCCCATGATGTGTGTTAAGTTAGCCTATGCATCAAAAGTAACGTTTTAGTGGGGCCTAAAAACCTGTCATACTATTAAAATATCATTACTTTTTTCTGAGTTCTCAAGTTCAATACAACTGGGTTAAGTTATCCTCACAGTTAGTTAAGTTGCTGCAAACTTTTACTATCTAAATCATGAGCTTAAACAACTTTATCTTCTTGAATGGTTAAGGGAAATTCCAGTAGTATTTGCATTCACGTAAAATACCACGGTAGGAATGGCATTGAAAATTTAAATCAACGGTCATGACCCCCAAAAGTTTACTGTTCTGTGCGCCCTTCTCAGTCACTGAACAGTAGCGGTCTGTAAGTGAAGGGCAATAAGTCCATCTAACATTAGAAAAGATTGCAATCAAACTTATTCTTAAGATAGGAAATTAAGAATAAAGAAAGATTTCAACTGCAGCGATGGCGAGGGGCGGGGAAACGCTTATGAGAATTTAATTTTCGCTAAGTGGAGAAGGTTACAAGTTTTGTTCTGTTTGAACAATTGTTAAGGGGCATTAAGATTCATGTTATTGAAACGAGAGAGTTATTTCTCAACTTTTTTTTCTTTTAGAAATTCGGACCGTTATTTGTGCATTTGATCTTTATATTTTTTCCTGTTACAACTGAAATTGCAAAAAAGTATGACCACAATGTGTACTGTTTTATTCAAGTCAATACCTCCGATGTACTTCTAAGAGTACATCGCGGTACAATGTGTTCGTTTACACAAGAAAATGGTTTTGCACGCCTACAATTAATACTATTTTTACTTTTAAATTTTTTCTCTCCTTTTGCAGTTTTGCGTAGTGAACAATTATTATTGTTATGTTCTGTTACTGTTATGTCTTCCTGTGTGAATAAATTTGTCGTTAAAACTGTGTCAACGTACCAATTCCGTATACACATTTCATTTGTTTTCTATGTGATTTTCGAATAAAATGTCAGCTGATTGCAGTAAGAAAGCGTATTAGAAAACCCTGTGAACATTTTCCTGTGTCTGAGAGGTTTTACATAAGAAAAAGAATATAATTGTGACTCTACCCACCTTCAAAGGTAGCGAATAACTGCGATTAGATTTCGTTGCAAAACACTTTAATGCGAGCGAATTACTTAAGAGTCACTCGATTAATGCGTGGTACCCTTCTTTTTAAGTGTTTTTTACCACTTTTTTCCCAAGAAAATTGTAAAAGATCTATACATTCTTATTAGGCTTTCAATTCAAAGTCATTTCTAAAATACGAGTTTTCTCGTAAAGAATCCTTTAAACTGAAGGTCGACAGAGTAGAAACACTTAAACGAATTTAATTGGTGGAAGTGGTCGTTACACCATATTGCTCCGCCCAATAGCATTCAGCCGCACCTTTAGCATCAGATATATATTAAATTCCAAACTTGATTTCTTCTATTCCACCCTTTCTTTTCGTACTTTTCCGATGGACGACATCCGTGAGCGAGTTGAATTTCTCGAGTTTGCTGTCTATGTACAGGACGAAATACAAAGATTAGAACGAGAATTATTTAATTCTTGGCGGATCGTATACAGCTTAAACGAACTCGGAGAAATGGAAGATGACATGAGTGCGGAAATTGAACGAATAGAAGGCGAGTTGAATAGAGTTCGAAGGATCGAGGAAATGGTCGATGAAATTATCGACGAACTTTATGGAAGAGAAGATGTGGGTCGATGGTTTATGAATAGAAAGAGAGGCTGATAGAATGAAAAAAAAGAAAAAAAAAAAGGTCCTTTTCAGGACCACACACATGTTTGAGAAATGAATGCTTATTAATGTTAATTTGGCATATTGATCGAGCCCCATTTTCGATTTAATGGAATATTTATTTTTAGCGTGTCGTTTCATGGGAATGGAATGGAGTGGGAGTATCGGAGGACTTTGTATTTTTGCACTAGGGTTGGCAATATTCCTTGAAACCCACTCCTGGAATGCACCTTTTTGGACTTAGTTCCTCCTTATTGCCATTCTAGTAAAAGGGAGTGCAATGTTTGTCCGGACTTAATTTATTTCAAAAGACTAATAAAGATTCAAATTTAGAGATGACTGGAAAACGGTCCCATGATGTGTGTTAAGTTAGCCTATGCATCAAAAGTAACGTTTTAGTGGGGCCTAAAAACCTGTCATACTATTAAAATATCATTACTTTTTTCTGAGTTCTCAAGTTCAATACAACTGGGTTAAGTTATCCTCACAGTTAGTTAAGTTGCTGCAAACTTTTACTATCTAAATCATGAGCTTAAACAACTTTATCTTCTTGAATGGTTAAGGGAAATTCCAGTAGTATTTGCATTCACGTAAAATACCACGGTAGGAATGGCATTGAAAATTTAAATCAACGGTCATGACCCCCAAAAGTTTACTGTTCTGTGCGCCCTTCTCAGTCACTGAACAGTAGCGGTCTGTAAGTGAAGGGCAATAAGTCCATCTAACATTAGAAAAGATTGCAATCAAACTTATTCTTAAGATAGGAAATTAAGAATAAAGAAAGATTTCAACTGCAGCGATGGCGAGGGGCGGGGAAACGCTTATGAGAATTTAATTTTCGCTAAGTGGAGAAGGTTACAAGTTTTGTTCTGTTTGAACAATTGTTAAGGGGCATTAAGATTCATGTTATTGAAACGAGAGAGTTATTTCTCAACTTTTTTTTCTTTTAGAAATTCGGACCGTTATTTGTGCATTTGATCTTTATATTTTTTCCTGTTACAACTGAAATTGCAAAAAAGTATGACCACAATGTGTACTGTTTTATTCAAGTCAATACCTCCGATGTACTTCTAAGAGTACATCGCGGTACAATGTGTTCGTTTACACAAGAAAATGGTTTTGCACGCCTACAATTAATACTATTTTTACTTTTAAATTTTTTCTCTCCTTTTGCAGTTTTGCGTAGTGAACAATTATTATTGTTAAGTTCTGTTACTGTTATGTCTTCCTGTGTGAATAAATTTGTCGTTAAAACTGTGTCAACGTACCAATTCCGTATACACATTTCATTTGTTTTCTATGTGATTTTCGAATAAAATGTCAGCTGATTGCAGTAAGAAAGCGTATTAGAAAACCCTGTGAACATTTTCCTGTGTCTGAGAGGTTTTACATAAGAAAAAGAATATAATTGTGACTCTACCCACCTTCAAAGGTAGCGAATAACTGCGATTAGATTTCGTTGCAAAACACTTTAATGCGAGCGAATTACTTAAGAGTCACTCGATTAATGCGTGGTACCCTTCTTTTTAAGTGTTTTTTACCACTTTTTTCCCAAGAAAATTGTAAAAGATCTATACATTCTTATTAGGCTTTCAATTCAAAGTCATTTCTAAAATACGAGTTTTCTCGTAAAGAATCCTTTAAACTGAAGGTCGACAGAGTAGAAACACTTAAACGAATTTAATTGGTGGAAGTGGTCGTTACACCATATTGCTCCGCCCAATAGCATTCAGCCGCACCTTTAGCATCAGATATATATTAAATTCCAAACTTGATTTCTTCTATTCCACCCTTTCTTTTCGTACTTTTCCGATGGACGACATCCGTGAGCGAGTTGAATTTCTCGAGTTTGCTGTCTATGTACAGGACGAAATACAAAGATTAGAACGAGAATTATTTAATTCTTGGCGGATCGTATACAGCTTAAACGAACTCGGAGAAATGGAAGATGACATGAGTGCGGAAATTGAACGAATAGAAGGCGAGTTGAATAGAGTTCGAAGGATCGAGGAAATGGTCGATGAAATTATCGACGAACTTTATGGAAGAGAAGATGTGGGTCGATGGTTTATGAATAGAAAGAGAGGCTGATAGAATGAAAAAAAAGAAAAAAAAAGGTCCTTTTCAGGACCACACACATGTTTGAGAAATGAATGCTTATTAATGTTAATTTGGCATATTGATCGAGCCCCATTTTCGATTTAATGGAATATTTATTTTTAGCGTGTCGTTTCATGGGAATGGAATGGAGTGGGAGTATCGGAGGACTTTGTATTTTTGCACTAGGGTTGGCAATATTCCTTGAAACCCACTCCTGGAATGCACCTTTTTGGACTTAGTTCCTCCTTATTGCCATTCTAGTAAAAGGGAGTGCAATGTTTGTCCGGACTTAATTTATTTCAAAAGACTAATAAAGATTCAAATTTAGAGATGACTGGAAAACGGTCCCATGATGTGTGTTAAGTTAGCCTATGCATCAAAAGTAACGTTTTAGTGGGGCCTAAAAACCTGTCATACTATTAAAATATCATTACTTTTTTCTGAGTTCTCAAGTTCAATACAACTGGGTTAAGTTATCCTCACAGTTAGTTAAGTTGCTGCAAACTTTTACTATCTAAATCATGAGCTTAAACAACTTTATCTTCTTGAATGGTTAAGGGAAATTCCAGTAGTATTTGCATTCACGTAAAATACCACGGTAGGAATGGCATTGAAAATTTAAATCAACGGTCATGACCCCCAAAAGTTTACTGTTCTGTGCGCCCTTCTCAGTCACTGAACAGTAGCGGTCTGTAAGTGAAGGGCAATAAGTCCATCTAACATTAGAAAAGATTGCAATCAAACTTATTCTTAAGATAGGAAATTAAGAATAAAGAAAGATTTCAACTGCAGCGATGGCGAGGGGCGGGGAAACGCTTATGAGAATTTAATTTTCGCTAAGTGGAGAAGGTTACAAGTTTTGTTCTGTTTGAACAATTGTTAAGGGGCATTAAGATTCATGTTATTGAAACGAGAGAGTTATTTCTCAACTTTTTTTTCTTTTAGAAATTCGGACCGTTATTTGTGCATTTGATCTTTATATTTTTTCCTGTTACAACTGAAATTGCAAAAAAGTATGACCACAATGTGTACTGTTTTATTCAAGTCAATACCTCCGATGTACTTCTAAGAGTACATCGCGGTACAATGTGTTCGTTTACACAAGAAAATGGTTTTGCACGCCTACAATTAATACTATTTTTACTTTTAAATTTTTTCTCTCCTTTTGCAGTTTTGCGTAGTGAACAATTATTATTGTTAAGTTCTGTTACTGTTATGTCTTCCTGTGTGAATAAATTTGTCGTTAAAACTGTGTCAACGTACCAATTCCGTATACACATTTCATTTGTTTTCTATGTGATTTTCGAATAAAATGTCAGCTGATTGCAGTAAGAAAGCGTATTAGAAAACCCTGTGAACATTTTCCTGTGTCTGAGAGGTTTTACATAAGAAAAAGAATATAATTGTGACTCTACCCACCTTCAAAGGTAGCGAATAACTGCGATTAGATTTCGTTGCAAAACACTTTAATGCGAGCGAATTACTTAAGAGTCACTCGATTAATGCGTGGTACCCTTCTTTTTAAGTGTTTTTTACCACTTTTTTCCCAAGAAAATTGTAAAAGATCTATACATTCTTATTAGGCTTTCAATTCAAAGTCATTTCTAAAATACGAGTTTTCTCGTAAAGAATCCTTTAAACTGAAGGTCGACAGAGTAGAAACACTTAAACGAATTTAATTGGTGGAAGTGGTCGTTACACCATATTGCTCCGCCCAATAGCATTCAGCCGCACCTTTAGCATCAGATATATATTAAATTCCAAACTTGATTTCTTCTATTCCACCCTTTCTTTTCGTACTTTTCCGATGGACGACATCCGTGAGCGAGTTGAATTTCTCGAGTTTGCTGTCTATGTACAGGACGAAATACAAAGATTAGAACGAGAATTATTTAATTCTTGGCGGATCGTATACAGCTTAAACGAACTCGGAGAAATGGAAGATGACATGAGTGCGGAAATTGAACGAATAGAAGGCGAGTTGAATAGAGTTCGAAGGATCGAGGAAATGGTCGATGAAATTATCGACGAACTTTATGGAAGAGAAGATGTGGGTCGATGGTTTATGAATAGAAAGAGAGGCTGATAGAATGAAAAAAAAGAAAAAAAAAGGTCCTTTTCAGGACCACACACATGTTTGAGAAATGAATGCTTATTAATGTTAATTTGGCATATTGATCGAGCCCCATTTTCGATTTAATGGAATATTTATTTTTAGCGTGTCGTTTCATGGGAATGGAATGGAGTGGGAGTATCGGAGGACTTTGTATTTTTGCACTAGGGTTGGCAATATTCCTTGAAACCCACTCCTGGAATGCACCTTTTTGGACTTAGTTCCTCCTTATTGCCATTCTAGTAAAAGGGAGTGCAATGTTTGTCCGGACTTAATTTATTTCAAAAGACTAATAAAGATTCAAATTTAGAGATGACTGGAAAACGGTCCCATGATGTGTGTTAAGTTAGCCTATGCATCAAAAGTAACGTTTTAGTGGGGCCTAAAAACCTGTCATACTATTAAAATATCATTACTTTTTTCTGAGTTCTCAAGTTCAATACAACTGGGTTAAGTTATCCTCACAGTTAGTTAAGTTGCTGCAAACTTTTACTATCTAAATCATGAGCTTAAACAACTTTATCTTCTTGAATGGTTAAGGGAAATTCCAGTAGTATTTGCATTCACGTAAAATACCACGGTAGGAATGGCATTGAAAATTTAAATCAACGGTCATGACCCCCAAAAGTTTACTGTTCTGTGCGCCCTTCTCAGTCACTGAACAGTAGCGGTCTGTAAGTGAAGGGCAATAAGTCCATCTAACATTAGAAAAGATTGCAATCAAACTTATTCTTAAGATAGGAAATTAAGAATAAAGAAAGATTTCAACTGCAGCGATGGCGAGGGGCGGGGAAACGCTTATGAGAATTTAATTTTCGCTAAGTGGAGAAGGTTACAAGTTTTGTTCTGTTTGAACAATTGTTAAGGGGCATTAAGATTCATGTTATTGAAACGAGAGAGTTATTTCTCAACTTTTTTTTCTTTTAGAAATTCGGACCGTTATTTGTGCATTTGATCTTTATATTTTTTCCTGTTACAACTGAAATTGCAAAAAAGTATGACCACAATGTGTACTGTTTTATTCAAGTCAATACCTCCGATGTACTTCTAAGAGTACATCGCGGTACAATGTGTTCGTTTACACAAGAAAATGGTTTTGCACGCCTACAATTAATACTATTTTTACTTTTAAATTTTTTCTCTCCTTTTGCAGTTTTGCGTAGTGAACAATTATTATTGTTAAGTTCTGTTACTGTTATGTCTTCCTGTGTGAATAAATTTGTCGTTAAAACTGTGTCAACGTACCAATTCCGTATACACATTTCATTTGTTTTCTATGTGATTTTCGAATAAAATGTCAGCTGATTGCAGTAAGAAAGCGTATTAGAAAACCCTGTGAACATTTTCCTGTGTCTGAGAGGTTTTACATAAGAAAAAGAATATAATTGTGACTCTACCCACCTTCAAAGGTAGCGAATAACTGCGATTAGATTTCGTTGCAAAACACTTTAATGCGAGCGAATTACTTAAGAGTCACTCGATTAATGCGTGGTACCCTTCTTTTTAAGTGTTTTTTACCACTTTTTTCCCAAGAAAATTGTAAAAGATCTATACATTCTTATTAGGCTTTCAATTCAAAGTCATTTCTAAAATACGAGTTTTCTCGTAAAGAATCCTTTAAACTGAAGGTCGACAGAGTAGAAACACTTAAACGAATTTAATTGGTGGAAGTGGTCGTTACACCATATTGCTCCGCCCAATAGCATTCAGCCGCACCTTTAGCATCAGATATATATTAAATTCCAAACTTGATTTCTTCTATTCCACCCTTTCTTTTCGTACTTTTCCGATGGACGACATCCGTGAGCGAGTTGAATTTCTCGAGTTTGCTGTCTATGTACAGGACGAAATACAAAGATTAGAACGAGAATTATTTAATTCTTGGCGGATCGTATACAGCTTAAACGAACTCGGAGAAATGGAAGATGACATGAGTGCGGAAATTGAACGAATAGAAGGCGAGTTGAATAGAGTTCGAAGGATCGAGGAAATGGTCGATGAAATTATCGACGAACTTTATGGAAGAGAAGATGTGGGTCGATGGTTTATGAATAGAAAGAGAGGCTGATAGAATGAAAAAAAAGAAAAAAAAAGGTCCTTTTCAGGACCACACACATGTTTGAGAAATGAATGCTTATTAATGTTAATTTGGCATATTGATCGAGCCCCATTTTCGATTTAATGGAATATTTATTTTTAGCGTGTCGTTTCATGGGAATGGAATGGAGTGGGAGTATCGGAGGACTTTGTATTTTTGCACTAGGGTTGGCAATATTCCTTGAAACCCACTCCTGGAATGCACCTTTTTGGACTTAGTTCCTCCTTATTGCCATTCTAGTAAAAGGGAGTGCAATGTTTGTCCGGACTTAATTTATTTCAAAAGACTAATAAAGATTCAAATTTAGAGATGACTGGAAAACGGTCCCATGATGTGTGTTAAGTTAGCCTATGCATCAAAAGTAACGTTTTAGTGGGGCCTAAAAACCTGTCATACTATTAAAATATCATTACTTTTTTCTGAGTTCTCAAGTTCAATACAACTGGGTTAAGTTATCCTCACAGTTAGTTAAGTTGCTGCAAACTTTTACTATCTAAATCATGAGCTTAAACAACTTTATCTTCTTGAATGGTTAAGGGAAATTCCAGTAGTATTTGCATTCACGTAAAATACCACGGTAGGAATGGCATTGAAAATTTAAATCAACGGTCATGACCCCCAAAAGTTTACTGTTCTGTGCGCCCTTCTCAGTCACTGAACAGTAGCGGTCTGTAAGTGAAGGGCAATAAGTCCATCTAACATTAGAAAAGATTGCAATCAAACTTATTCTTAAGATAGGAAATTAAGAATAAAGAAAGATTTCAACTGCAGCGATGGCGAGGGGCGGGGAAACGCTTATGAGAATTTAATTTTCGCTAAGTGGAGAAGGTTACAAGTTTTGTTCTGTTTGAACAATTGTTAAGGGGCATTAAGATTCATGTTATTGAAACGAGAGAGTTATTTCTCAACTTTTTTTTCTTTTAGAAATTCGGACCGTTATTTGTGCATTTGATCTTTATATTTTTTCCTGTTACAACTGAAATTGCAAAAAAGTATGACCACAATGTGTACTGTTTTATTCAAGTCAATACCTCCGATGTACTTCTAAGAGTACATCGCGGTACAATGTGTTCGTTTACACAAGAAAATGGTTTTGCACGCCTACAATTAATACTATTTTTACTTTTAAATTTTTTCTCTCCTTTTGCAGTTTTGCGTAGTGAACAATTATTATTGTTAAGTTCTGTTACTGTTATGTCTTCCTGTGTGAATAAATTTGTCGTTAAAACTGTGTCAACGTACCAATTCCGTATACACATTTCATTTGTTTTCTATGTGATTTTCGAATAAAATGTCAGCTGATTGCAGTAAGAAAGCGTATTAGAAAACCCTGTGAACATTTTCCTGTGTCTGAGAGGTTTTACATAAGAAAAAGAATATAATTGTGACTCTACCCACCTTCAAAGGTAGCGAATAACTGCGATTAGATTTCGTTGCAAAACACTTTAATGCGAGCGAATTACTTAAGAGTCACTCGATTAATGCGTGGTACCCTTCTTTTTAAGTGTTTTTTACCACTTTTTTCCCAAGAAAATTGTAAAAGATCTATACATTCTTATTAGGCTTTCAATTCAAAGTCATTTCTAAAATACGAGTTTTCTCGTAAAGAATCCTTTAAACTGAAGGTCGACAGAGTAGAAACACTTAAACGAATTTAATTGGTGGAAGTGGTCGTTACACCATATTGCTCCGCCCAATAGCATTCAGCCGCACCTTTAGCATCAGATATATATTAAATTCCAAACTTGATTTCTTCTATTCCACCCTTTCTTTTCGTACTTTTCCGATGGACGACATCCGTGAGCGAGTTGAATTTCTCGAGTTTGCTGTCTATGTACAGGACGAAATACAAAGATTAGAACGAGAATTATTTAATTCTTGGCGGATCGTATACAGCTTAAACGAACTCGGAGAAATGGAAGATGACATGAGTGCGGAAATTGAACGAATAGAAGGCGAGTTGAATAGAGTTCGAAGGATCGAGGAAATGGTCGATGAAATTATCGACGAACTTTATGGAAGAGAAGATGTGGGTCGATGGTTTATGAATAGAAAGAGAGGCTGATAGAATGAAAAAAAAGAAAAAAAAAGGTCCTTTTCAGGACCACACACATGTTTGAGAAATGAATGCTTATTAATGTTAATTTGGCATATTGATCGAGCCCCATTTTCGATTTAATGGAATATTTATTTTTAGCGTGTCGTTTCATGGGAATGGAATGGAGTGGGAGTATCGGAGGACTTTGTATTTTTGCACTAGGGTTGGCAATATTCCTTGAAACCCACTCCTGGAATGCACCTTTTTGGACTTAGTTCCTCCTTATTGCCATTCTAGTAAAAGGGAGTGCAATGTTTGTCCGGACTTAATTTATTTCAAAAGACTAATAAAGATTCAAATTTAGAGATGACTGGAAAACGGTCCCATGATGTGTGTTAAGTTAGCCTATGCATCAAAAGTAACGTTTTAGTGGGGCCTAAAAACCTGTCATACTATTAAAATATCATTACTTTTTTCTGAGTTCTCAAGTTCAATACAACTGGGTTAAGTTATCCTCACAGTTAGTTAAGTTGCTGCAAACTTTTACTATCTAAATCATGAGCTTAAACAACTTTATCTTCTTGAATGGTTAAGGGAAATTCCAGTAGTATTTGCATTCACGTAAAATACCACGGTAGGAATGGCATTGAAAATTTAAATCAACGGTCATGACCCCCAAAAGTTTACTGTTCTGTGCGCCCTTCTCAGTCACTGAACAGTAGCGGTCTGTAAGTGAAGGGCAATAAGTCCATCTAACATTAGAAAAGATTGCAATCAAACTTATTCTTAAGATAGGAAATTAAGAATAAAGAAAGATTTCAACTGCAGCGATGGCGAGGGGCGGGGAAACGCTTATGAGAATTTAATTTTCGCTAAGTGGAGAAGGTTACAAGTTTTGTTCTGTTTGAACAATTGTTAAGGGGCATTAAGATTCATGTTATTGAAACGAGAGAGTTATTTCTCAACTTTTTTTTCTTTTAGAAATTCGGACCGTTATTTGTGCATTTGATCTTTATATTTTTTCCTGTTACAACTGAAATTGCAAAAAAGTATGACCACAATGTGTACTGTTTTATTCAAGTCAATACCTCCGATGTACTTCTAAGAGTACATCGCGGTACAATGTGTTCGTTTACACAAGAAAATGGTTTTGCACGCCTACAATTAATACTATTTTTACTTTTAAATTTTTTCTCTCCTTTTGCAGTTTTGCGTAGTGAACAATTATTATTGTTAAGTTCTGTTACTGTTATGTCTTCCTGTGTGAATAAATTTGTCGTTAAAACTGTGTCAACGTACCAATTCCGTATACACATTTCATTTGTTTTCTATGTGATTTTCGAATAAAATGTCAGCTGATTGCAGTAAGAAAGCGTATTAGAAAACCCTGTGAACATTTTCCTGTGTCTGAGAGGTTTTACATAAGAAAAAGAATATAATTGTGACTCTACCCACCTTCAAAGGTAGCGAATAACTGCGATTAGATTTCGTTGCAAAACACTTTAATGCGAGCGAATTACTTAAGAGTCACTCGATTAATGCGTGGTACCCTTCTTTTTAAGTGTTTTTTACCACTTTTTTCCCAAGAAAATTGTAAAAGATCTATACATTCTTATTAGGCTTTCAATTCAAAGTCATTTCTAAAATACGAGTTTTCTCGTAAAGAATCCTTTAAACTGAAGGTCGACAGAGTAGAAACACTTAAACGAATTTAATTGGTGGAAGTGGTCGTTACACCATATTGCTCCGCCCAATAGCATTCAGCCGCACCTTTAGCATCAGATATATATTAAATTCCAAACTTGATTTCTTCTATTCCACCCTTTCTTTTCGTACTTTTCCGATGGACGACATCCGTGAGCGAGTTGAATTTCTCGAGTTTGCTGTCTATGTACAGGACGAAATACAAAGATTAGAACGAGAATTATTTAATTCTTGGCGGATCGTATACAGCTTAAACGAACTCGGAGAAATGGAAGATGACATGAGTGCGGAAATTGAACGAATAGAAGGCGAGTTGAATAGAGTTCGAAGGATCGAGGAAATGGTCGATGAAATTATCGACGAACTTTATGGAAGAGAAGATGTGGGTCGATGGTTTATGAATAGAAAGAGAGGCTGATAGAATGAAAAAAAAGAAAAAAAAAGGTCCTTTTCAGGACCACACACATGTTTGAGAAATGAATGCTTATTAATGTTAATTTGGCATATTGATCGAGCCCCATTTTCGATTTAATGGAATATTTATTTTTAGCGTGTCGTTTCATGGGAATGGAATGGAGTGGGAGTATCGGAGGACTTTGTATTTTTGCACTAGGGTTGGCAATATTCCTTGAAACCCACTCCTGGAATGCACCTTTTTGGACTTAGTTCCTCCTTATTGCCATTCTAGTAAAAGGGAGTGCAATGTTTGTCCGGACTTAATTTATTTCAAAAGACTAATAAAGATTCAAATTTAGAGATGACTGGAAAACGGTCCCATGATGTGTGTTAAGTTAGCCTATGCATCAAAAGTAACGTTTTAGTGGGGCCTAAAAACCTGTCATACTATTAAAATATCATTACTTTTTTCTGAGTTC
>NW_026558857.1:300000-414948 GCF_026930045.1 Uloborus diversus | reverse complement strand
ACAGGTCGAATAATTAAACTGACTCAGAATTTTTCTCCCTACATAAATAATCAATATTCGCAAAAGAGAAAAATTAAAAAAAAAAGAAGAAGAAATTTCAAATTAGAAACTAAAAGTATACATTGAAGATTTTCGTTCAGGCTGGGACTCGAACCCAGGGCCACTCGCTTGGAAGCCTAACACTCTAGCCATTAGTCTATGGGAGCTCTGTCGGTGGGAGTTTCAAATATAATAAAAACAAAAAATGCACCTTGGTAATTGTTTATTTAAACACTTTGAAATCTTGGTGTCGAAAAATTAAACTGACTCAGAATTTTCTTCCCTACATAAATAATCAATAATTGCAAAGGAAAGAAATTGAAAAAAAAAAAAAAGAATTTTCAAATTAGAAAAGAAATATATACATTGAAGATATTCGCTCCGGCTGGGACTCGACCCCAGGCCACTCGCTTGGAAGACCAGCGGTCTAGCCATTAGGCTATCGGAGTTCTGTCGAGCGGAGTCTTACTGCCTGACTGATACTGCCTGACTGACAGACTGACTCACTGACTGACTGATACTGACTGACTGACTCACTGACTGACCGAGACTGACGGACTAACTGCCTGACTGACTGAGACTGGACTGACTGACTGACTGACTGACTGACTGACTAACTGACTGACTGAGACTGACTGACTGACTGCTTGACTCTCTGACTGGCTATTTCACTGACTGACTGAATGACTAAATGACTGACTGACACTGACTGACTGACTGCTTGACTACCTGACTGACTGCTTGACTGACTAACTGACTGGACAGGACTGACCGACTGACTGACTGACAGACTGACTGAATAAGGCTGACCGACTGACTGACTGCCTGACTGACTGACTGACTGAATGACTGACTGACTGACTGACCGAGACTGACTGACTGACTGACTGAGACTGGACTGGACTGACTGACTGACTGACTGACTGAGACTGACTGACTGCTTTAGTGACTAACTGACTGCACAGGACTGACCGACTGACTGACTGACTGACTGCCTGACTAACTGACTGACTGAATGACTGACTGACTGAGACTAAATGACTGACTGCTTGACTGACTGGCTGAAGGACTAACTGACTGACTGAGTGACTGACTGACTGGACTGACTGACTGACTGCTTGACTACCTGACTGACTGCTTGACTGACTAACTGACTGGACAGGACTGACCGACTGACTGACTGACAGACTGACTGAATAAGGATGACTGACAGACTGACTGAATAAGGCTGACTGACTGACTGACTGACAGACTGACTGAATAAGGCTGACCGACTGACTGACTGCCTGACTGACTGACTGACTGAATGACTGACTGACTGACTGACCGAGACTGACTGACTGACTGACCGAGACTGACTGACTGACTGACTGAGACTGGACTGGACTGACTGACTGACTGACTGACTGACTGAGACTGACTGACTGCTTTAGTGACTAACTGACTGCACAGGACTGACCGACTGACTGACTGCCTGACTGACTGACTGACTGAATGACTGACTGACTGAGACTAAATGACTGACTGCTTGACTGACTGGCTGAAGGACTAACTGACTGACTGAGTGACTGACTGACTGGACTGACTGACTGAGACAGAATGACTGAGTGCTTGACTGATTGACTGTCAGACTGACTGACTGACTTCGCAAAAGGGAAAAATAAAAAAAAAAAGAATTATAAAATTAGAAAAAAATATTTGCATTTAAGATTTCCTTTCCGGCCGGGACTTGAACCCAGTACCACGCGCTAGGAACCCAACGGTCTAGCCATTAGGGTATCGGAGCTCTGTCGATGGAAGTCTTAAATATAATAAAAACAAAAAATGCACCTTGGTAATTATTGATTCAAACACTTTGAAATTTACAGGTCGAATAATTAAGCTGACTCAGAATTTTTCTCCCTACATAAATAATCAATATTCGCAAAAGAGAAAAATTAAAAAAAAAGAAGAAGAAATTTCAAATTAGAAACTAAAAGTATACATTGAAGATTTTCGTTCAGGCTGGGACTCGAACCCAGGGCCACTCGCTTGGAAGCCTAACACTCTAGCCATTAGTCTATGGGAGCTCTTTCGGTGGGAGTTTTAAATATAATAAAAACAAAAAATGCACCTTGGTAATTGTTTATTTAAACACTTTGAAATCTTCGTGTCGAAAAATTAAACTGACTCAGAATTTTCTTCCCTACATAAATAATCAATAATTGCAAAGGAAAGAAATTGAAAAAAAAAGAATTTTCAAATTAGAAAAGAAATATATACATTGAAGATATTCGCTCCGGCTGGGACTCGAACCCAGGCCACTCGCTTGGAAGACCAGCGGTCTAGCCATTAGGCTATCGGAGTTCTGTCGAGCGGAGTCTTACTGCCTGACTGATACTGCCTGACTGACAGACTGACTCACTGACTGACTGATACTGACTGACTGACTCACTGACTGACCGAGACTGACTGACTAACTGCCTGACTGACTGAGACTGGACTGACTGACTGACTGACTGACTGACTAACTGACTGACTGAGACTGACTGACTGACTGCTTGACTCTCTGACTGGCTATTTCACTGACTGACTGAATGACTAAATGACTGACTGACACTGACTGACTGACTGCTTGACTACCTGACTGACTGCTTGACTGACTAACTGACTGGACAGGACTGACCGACTGACTGACTGACAGACTGACTGAATAAGGATGAATGACAGACTGACTGAATAAGAATGACTGACTGACTGACTGACAGACTGACTGAATAAGGCTGACCGACTGACTGACTGCCTGACTGACTGAATGACTGACTGACTGACTGACCGAGACTGACTGACTGACTGACTGAGACTGGACTGGACTGACTGACTGACTGACTGACTGAGACTGACTGACTGCTTTAGTGACTAACTGACTGCACAGGACTGACCGACTGACTGACTGACTGACTGCCTGACTGACTGACTGACTGAATGACTGACTGACTGAGACTAAATGACTGACTGCTTAACTGACTGGCTGAAGGACTAACTGACTGACTGAGTGACTGACTGACTGGACTGACTGACTGAGACTGAATGACTGAGTGCTTGACTGATTGACTGTCAGACTGACTGACTGACTTCGCAAAAGGGAAAAATAAAAAAAAAAAGAATTATAAAATTAGAAAAAAATATTTGCATTTAAGATTTCCTTTCCGGCCGGGACTCGAACCCAGTACCACGCGCTAGGAACCCAACGGTCTAGCCATTAGGCTATCGGAGCTCTGTCGATGGAAGTCTTAAATATAATAAAAAAAATGCACCTTTGTAATTATTGATTCAAACACTTTGAAATTTACAGGTCGAATAATTAAACTGACTCAGAATTTTTCTCCCTACAAAAATAATCAATATTCGCAAAAGAGAAAAATTAAAAAAAAAAGAAGGAGAAATTTCAAATTAGAAACTAAAAGTATACATTGAAGATTTTCGTTCAGGCTGGGACTCGAACCCAGGGCCACCCGCTTGGAAGCCTAACACTCTAGCCATTAGTCTATGGGAGCTCTGTCGGTGGGAGTTTTAAATATAATAAAAACAAAAAATGCACCTTGGTAATTGTTTATTTAAACACTTTGAAATCTTCGTGTCGAAAAATTAAACTGACTCAGAATTTTCTTCCCTACATAAATAATCAATAATTGCAAAGGAAAGAAATTGAAAAAAAAAAGAATTTTCAAATTAGAAAAGAAATATATACATTGAAGATATTCGCTCCGGCTGGGACTCGAACCCAGGCCACTCGCTTGGAAGACCAGCGGTCTAGCCATTAGGCTATCGGAGTTCTGTCGAGCGGAGTCTTACTGCCTGACTGATACTGCCTGACTGACAGACTGACTCACTGACTGACTGATACTGACTGACTGACTCACTGACTGACCGAGACTGACTGACTAACTGCCTGACTGACTGAGACTGGACTGACTGACTGACTGACTGACTCACTGACTAACTGACTGACTGAGACTGACTGACTGACTGCTTGACTCTCTGACTGGCTATTTCACTGACTGACTGAATGACTAAATGACTGACTGACACCGACTGACTGACTGCTTGACTACCTGACTGACTGCTTGACTGACTAACTGACTGGACAGGACTGACCGACTGACTGACTGACAGACTGACTGAATAAGGATGACTGACAGACTGACTGAATAAGGCTGACTGACTGACTGACTGACAGACTGACTGAATAAGGCTGTCCGACTGACTGACTGCCTGACTGACTGACTGACTGAATGACTGACTGACTGACTGACCGAGACTGACTGACTGACTGACTGAGACTGATCGACTGACTGACTGACTGACTGCCTGACTGACTGACTGACTGAATGACTGACTGACTGAGACTAAATGACTAACTGCTTGACTGACTGGCTGAAGGACTAACTGACTGACTGAGTGACTGACTGACTGGACTGACTGACTGAGACTGAATGACTGAGTGCTTGACTGATTGACTGTCAGACTGACTGACTGACTTCGCAAAAGGGAAAAATAAAAAAAAAGAATTATAAAATTAGAAAAAAATATTTGCATTTATGATTTCCTGGCCGGGACTCGAACCCAGTACCACACGCTAGGAACCCAACGGTCTAGCCATTAGGCTATCGGAGCTCTGTCGATGGAAGTCTTAAATATAATAAAAACAAAAAATGCACCTTGGTAATTATTGATTCAAACACTTTGAAATTTACAGGTCGAATAATTAAACTGACTCAGAATTTTTCTCCCTACATAAATAATCAATATTCGCAAAAGAGAAAAATTAAAAAAAAAAGAAGAAGAAATTTCAAATTAGAAACTAAAAGTATACATTGAAGATTTTCGTTCAGGCTGGGACTCGAACCCAGGGCCACTCGCTTGGAAGCCTAACACTCTAGCCATTAGTGTATGGGAGCTCTGTCGGTGGGAGTTTTAAATATAATAAAAACAAAAAATGCACCTTGGTAATTGTTTATTTAAACACTTTGAAATCTTCGTGCCGAAAAATTAAACTGACTCAGAATTTTCTTCCCTACATAAATAATCAATAATTGCAAAGGAAAGAAATTGAAAAAAAAAGAATTTTCAAATTAGAAAAGAAATATATACATTGAAGATATTCGCTCCGGCTGGGACTCGAACCCAGGCCACTCGCTTGGAAGACCAGCGGTCTAGCCATTAGGCTATCGGAGTTCTGTCGAGCGGAGTCTTACTGCCTGACTGATACTGCCTGACTGACAGACTGACTCACTGACTGACTGATACTGACTGACTGACTCACTGACTGACCGAGACTGACTGACTAACTGCCTGACTGACTGAGACTGGACTGACTGACTGACTGACTGACTCACTGACTAACTGACTGACTGAGACTGACTGACTGACTGCTTGACTCTCTGACTGGCTATTTCACTGACTGACTGAATGACTAAATGACTGACTGACACTGACTGACTGACTGCTTGACTACCTGACTGACTGCTTGACTGACTAACTGACTGGACAGGACTGACCGACTGACTGACTGACAGACTGACTGAATAAGGATGACTGACAGACTGACTGAATAAGGCTGACTGACTGACTGACTGACAGACTGACTGAATAAGGCTGACCGACTGACTGACTGACTGAATGACTGACTGACTGACTGACCGAGACTGACTGACTGACTGACTGAGACTGGACTGGACTGACTGACTGACTGAGACTGATCGACTGACTGACTGACTGACTGCCTGACTGACTGACTGACTGAATGACTGACTGACTGAGACTAAATGACTAACTGCTTGACTGACTGGCTGAAGGACTAACTGACTGACTGAGTGACTGACTGACTGGACTGACTGACTGAGACTGAATGACTGAGTGCTTGACTGATTGACTGTCAGACTGACTGACTGACTTCGCAAAAGGGAAAAATAAAAAAAAAGAATTATAAAATTAGAAAAAAATATTTGCATTTAAGATTTCCTTTCCGGCCGGGACTCGAACCCAGTACCACGCGCTAGGAACCCAACGGTCTAGCCATTAGGCTATCGGAGCTCTGTCGATGGAAGTCTTAAATATAATAAAAAAAATGCACCTTGGTAATTATTGATTCAAACACTTTGAAATTTACAGGTCGAATAATTAAACTGACTCAGAATTTTTCTCCCTACATAAATAATCAATATTCGCAAAAGAGAAAAAAAAAAAAAAAGAAGAAGAAATTTCAAATTAGAAACTAAAAGTATACATTGAAGATTTTCGTTCAGGCTGGGACTCGAACCCAGGGCCACTCGCTTGGAAGCCTAACACTCTAGCCATTAGTCTATGGGAGCTCTGTCGGTGGGAGTTTTAAATATAATAAAAACAAAAAATGCACCTTGGTAATTGTTTATTTAAACACTTTGAAATCTTCGTGTCGAAAAATTAAACTGACTCAGAATTTTCTTCCCTACATAAATAATCAATAATTGCAAAGGAAAGAAATTGAAAAAAAAAAGAATTTTCAAATTAGAAAAGAAATATATACATTGAAGATATTCGCTCCGGCTGGGACTCGAACCCAGGCCACTCGCTTGGAAGACCAGCGGTCTAGCCATTAGGCTATCGGAGTTCTGTCGAGCGGAGTCTTACTGCCTGACTGATACTGCCTGACTGACAGACTGACTCACTGACTGACTGATACTGACTGACTGAATCACTGACTGACCGAGACTGACTGACTAACTGCCTGACTGACTGAGACTGGACTGACTGACTGACTGACTGACTCACTGACTAACTAACTGACTGAGACTGACTGACTGACTGCTTGACTCTCTGACTGGCTATTTCACTGACTGACTGAATGACTAAATGACTGACTGACACTGACTGACTGACTGCTTGACTACCTGACTGACTGCTTGACTGACTAACTGACTGGACAGGACTGACCGACTGACTGACTGACAGACTGACTGAATAAGGATGACTGACAGACTGACTGAATAAGGCTGACTGACTGACTGACTGACAGACTGACTGAATAAGGCTGACCGACTGACTGACTGCCTGACTGACTGACTGACTGAATGACTGACTGACTGACTGACCGAGACTGACTGACTGACTGACTGACTGAGACTGGACTGGACTGACTGACTGACTGACTGACTGAGACTGATCGACTGACTGACTGACTGACTGCCTGACTGACTGACTGACTGATTGACTGACTGACTGAGACTAAATGACTGACTGCTTGACTGACTGGCTGAAGGACTAACTGACTGACTGAGTGACTGACTGACTGGACTGACTGACTGAGACTGAATGACTGAGTGCTTGACTGATTGACTGTCAGACTGACTGACTGACTTCGCAAAAGGGAAAAATAAAAAAAAAAAGAATTATAAAATTAGAAAAAAATATTTGCATTTAAGATTTCCTTTCCGGCTGGGATTTGAACCCAGGGCGACACTCATGGAAGCCCAACGCTCTCGCCAATATACTATCGGATCTCTGTTGATCGGTGTCTTAATTATAATAAAAACAAAAAATGCACCTTAGTAATTATTGATCTAAAATCTTTGAAATCTAAAGGTCGAATGATTAAACTGACTCAGAATTTTCTTCCGTACATAAATGATCCATATTTGCAAAAGAAAGAAATTGAAAAAAAAAAGAATCTTCAAATTATAAGAGAAATATATACATGGAAGCTTTTCGTTCCGGCCGGGACTCGAACCCAGTACCAAGCGCTTGGAACCCAACGGTCTAGCCATTAGGCTATCGGAGCTCTGTCGATGGAAGTCTTAAATATAATAAAAACAAAAAATGCACCTTGGTAATTATTGATTCAAACACTTTGAAATTTACAGGTCGAATAATTAAACTGACTCAGAATTTTTCTCCCTACATTAATAATCAATATTCGCAAAAGAGAAAAATTTAAAAAAAAAGAAGAAGAAATTTCAAATTAGAAACTAAAAGTATACATTGAAGATTTTCGTTCAGGCTGGGACTCGAACCCAGGGCCACTCGCTTGGAAACCTAACACTCTAGCCATTAGTCTATGGGAGCTCTGTCGGTGGGAGTTTTAAATATAATAAAAACAAAAAATGCACCTTGGTAATTGTTTATTTAAACACTTTGAATTCTTCGTGTCGAAAAATTAAACTGATTCAGAATTTTCTTCCCTACATAAATAATCAATAATTGCAAAGGAAAGAAATTGAAAAAAAAAAAGAATTTTCAAATTAGAAAAGAAATATATACATTGAAGATATTCGCTCCGGCTGGGACTCGAACCCAGGCCACTCGCTTGGAAGACCAGCGGTCTAGCCATTAGGCTATCGGAGTTCTGTCGAGCGGAGTCTTACTGCCTGACTGATACTGCCTGACTGACAGACTGACTCACTGACTGACTGATACTGACTGACTGACTCACTGACTGACCGAGACTGACTGACTAACTGCCTGACTGACTGAGACTGGACTGACTGACTGACTGACTGACTGACTGACTGACTGAGACTGACTGACTGACTGCTTGACTCTCTGACTGGCTATTTCACTGACTGACTGAATGACTAAATGACTGACTGACACTGACTGACTGACTGCTTGACTACCTGACTGACTGCTTGACTGACTAACTGACTGGACAGGACTGACCGACTGACTGACTGACAGACTGACTGAATAAGGATGACTGACAGACTGACTGAATAAGGCTGACTGACTGACTGACTGACAGACTGACTGAATAAGGCTGTCCGACTGACTGACTGCCTGACTGATTGACTGACTGAATGACTGACTAACTGACTGACCGAGACTGACTGACTGACTGACTGAGACTGGACTGGACTGACTGACTGACTGACTGACTGAGACTGACTGACTGCTTTAGTGACTAACTGACTGCACAGGACTGACCGACTGACTGACTGACTGACTGCCTGAGTGACTGACTGACTGAATGACTGACTGACTGAGACTAAATGACTGACTGCTTGACTGACTGGCTGAAGGACTAATTGACTGGCTGAGTGACTGACTGACTGGACTGACTGACTGAGACTGAATGACTGAGTGCTTGACTGATTGACTGTCAGACTGACTGACTGACTTCGCAAAAGGGAAAAATAAAAAAAAAGAATTATAAAATTAGAAAAAAATATTTGCATTTAAGATTTCCTTTCCGGCTGGGATTTGAACCCAGGGCGCCACTCATGGAAGCCCAACGCTCTCGCCAATATACTATCGGATCTCTGTTGATCGGTGTCTTAATTATAATAAAAACAAAAAATGCACTTTAGTAATTATTGATCTAAAATCTTTGAAATCTAAAGGTCGAATGATTAAACTGACTCAGAATTTTCTTCCGTACATAAATAATCCATATTTGCAAAAGAAAGAAATTGAAAAAAAAGAATCTTCAAATTAGAAGAGAAATATATACATGGAAGATTTTCGTTCCGGCCGAGACTCGAACCCAGTACCACGCGCTTGGAACCCAACGGTCTAGCCATTAGGCTATCGGAGCTCTGTCGATGGAAGTCTTAAATATAATAAAAACAAAAAATGCACCTTGGTAATTATTGATTCAAACACTTTGAAATATACAGGTCGAATAATTAAACTGACTCAGAATTTTTCTCCCTACATAAATAATCAATATTCGCAAAAGAGAAAAATTAAAAAAAAAGAAGAAGAAATTTCAAATTAGAAACTAAAAGTATACATTGAAGATTTTCGTTCAGGCTGGGACTCGAACCCAGGGCCACTCGCTTGGAAGCCTAACACTCTAGCCATTAGTCTATGGGAGCTCTGTCGGTGGGAGTTTTAAATATAATAAAAACAAAAAATGCACCTTGGTAATTGTTTATTTAAACACTTTGAAATCTTCGTGTCGAAAAATTAAACTGGCTCAGAATTTTCTTCCCTACATAAATAATCAATAATTGCAAAGGAAAGAAATTGAAAAAAAAAAGAATTTTCAAATTAGAAAAGAAATATATACATTGAAGATATTCGCTCCGGCTGGGACTCGAACCCAGGCCACTCGCTTGGAAGACCAGCGGTCTAGCCATTAGGCTATCGGAGTTCTGTCGAGCGGAGTCTTACTGCCTGACTGATACTGCCTGACTGACAGACTGACTCACTGACTGACTGATACTGACTGACTGACTCACTGACTGACCGAGACTGACTGACTAACTGCCTGACTGACTGAGACTGGACTGACTGACTGACTGACTGACTGACTGACTAACTGACTGACTGAGACTGACTGACTGACTGCTTGACTCTCTGACTGGCTATTTCACTGACTGACTGAATGACTAAATGACTGACTGACACTGACTGACTGACTGCTTGACTACCTGACTGACTGCTTGACTGACTAACTGACTGGACAGGACTGACCGACTGACTGACTGACAGACTGACTGAATAAGGCTGACTGACTGACTGACTGACAGACTGACTGAATAAGGCTGACCGACTGACTGACTGCCTGACTGACTGACTGACTGACTGACTGACTGACCGAGACTGACTGACTGACTGACTGAGACTGGACTGGACTGACTGACTGACTGACTGACTGAGACTGACTGACTGCTTTAGTGACTAACTGACTGCACAGGACTGACCGACTGACTGACTGACTGACTGCCTGACTGACTGACTGACTGAATGACTGACTGACTGAGACTAAATGACTGACTGCTTGACTGACTGGCTGAAGGACTAACTGACTGACTGAGTGACTGACTGACTGGACTGACTGACTGAGACTGAATGACTGAGTGCTTGACTGATTGACTGTCAGACTGACTGACTGACTTCGCAAAAGGGAAAAATAAAAAAAAAGAATTATAAAATTAGAAAAAAATATTTGCATTTAAGATTTCCTTTCCGGCTGGGATTTGAACCCAGGGCGACACTCATGGAAGCCCAACGCTCTCGCCAATATACTATCGGATCTCTGTTGATCGGTGTCTTAATTATAATAAAAACAAAAAATGCACCTTAGTAATTATTGATCTAAAATCTTTGAAATCTAAAGGTCGAATGATTAAACTGACTCAGAATTTTCTTCCGTACATAAATAATCCATATTTGCAAAAGAAAGAAATTGAAAAAAAAAAGAATCTTCAAATTAGAAGAGAAATATATACATGGAAGCTTTTCGTTCCGGCCGGGACTCGAACCCAGTACCAAGCGCTTGGAACCCAACGGTCTAGCCATTAGGCTATCGGAGCTCTGTCGATGGAAGTCTTAAATATAATAAAAACAAAAAATGCACCTTGGTAATTATTGATTCAAACACTTTGAAATTTACAGGTCGAATAATTAAACTGACTCAGAATTTTTCTCCCTACATTAATAATCAATATTCGCAAAAGAGAAAAATTTAAAAAAAAAGAAGAAGAAATTTCAAATTAGAAACTAAAAGTATACATTGAAGATTTTCGTTCAGGCTGGGACTCGAACCCAGGGCCACTCGCTTGGAAACCTATCACTCTAGCCATTAGTCTATGGCAGCTCTGTCGGTGGGAGTTTTAAATATAATAAAAACAAAAAATGCACCTTGGTAATTGTTTATTTAAACACTTTGAAATCTTCGTGTCGAAAAATTAAACTGATTCAGAATTTTCTTCCCTACATAAATAATCAATAATTGCAAAGGAAAGAAATTGAAAAAAAAAAGAATTTTCAAATTAGAAAAGAAATATATACATTGAAGATATTCGCTCCGGCTGGGACTCGAACCCAGGCCACTCGCTTGGAAGACCAGCGGTCTAGCCATTAGGCTATCGGAGTTCTGTCGAGCGGAGTCTTACTGCCTGACTGATACTGCCTGACTGACAGACTGACTCACTGACTGACTGATACTGACTGACTGACTCACTGACTGACCGAGACTGACTGACTAACTGCCTGACTGACTGAGACTGGGCTGACTGACTGACTGACTGACTGACTGACTAACTGACTGACTGAGACTGACTGACTGACTGCTTGACTCTCTGACTGGCTATTTCACTGACTGACTGAATGACTAAATGACTGACTGACTGACTGCTTGACTACCTGACTGACTGCTTGACTGACTAACTGACTGGACAGGACTGACCGACTGACTGACTGACAGACTGACTGAATAAGGATGACTGACAGACTGACTGAATAAGGCTGACTGACTGACTGACTGACAGACTGACTGAATAAGGCTGACCGACTGACTGACTGCCTGACTGACTGACTGACTGAATGACTGACTGACTGACTGACCGAGACTGACTGACTGACTGACTGAGACTGGACTGGACTGACTGACTGACTGACTGACTGAGACTGACTGACTGCTTTAGTGACTAACTGACTGCACAGGACTGACCGACTGACTGACTGACTGACTGACTGCCTGACTGACTGACTGACTGAATGACTGACTGACTGAGACTAAATGACTGACTGCTTGACTGACTGGCTGAAGGACTAACTGACTGACTGAGTGACTGACTGACTGGACTGACTGACTGAGACTGAATGACTGAGTGCTTGACTGATTGACTGTCAGACTGACTGACTGACTTCGCAAAAGGGAAAAATAAAAAAAAGAATTATAAAATTAGAAAAAAATATTTGCATTTAAGATTTCCTTTCCGGCTGGGATTTGAACCCAGGGCGACACTCATGGAAGCCCAACGCTCTCGCCAATATACTATCGGATCTCTGTTGATCGGTGTCTTAATTATAATAAAAACAAAAAATGCACCTTAGTAATTATTGATCTAAAATCTTTGAAATCCAAAGGTCGAATGATTAAACTGACTCAGAATTTTCTTCCGTACATAAATAATCCATATTTGCAAAAGAAAGAAATTGAAAAAAAAAAAATCTTTAAATTAGAAGAGAAATATATACATGGAAGATTTTCGTTCCGGCCGGGACTCGAACCCAGTACCACGCGCTTGGAACCCAACGGTCTAGCCATTAGGCTATCGGAGCTCTGTCGATGGAAGTCTTAAATATAATAAAAACAAAAAATGCACCTTGGTAATTATTGATTCAAACACTTTGAAATATACAGGTCGAATAATTAAACTGACTCAGAATTTTTCTCCCTACATAAATAATCAATATTCGCAAAAGAGAAAAATTAAAAAAAAAAGAAGAAGAAATTTCAAATTAGAAACTAAAAGTATACATTGAAGATTTTCGTTCAGGCTGGGACTCGAACCCAGGGCCACTCGCTTGGAAGCCTAACACTCTAGCCATTAGTCTATGGGAGCTCTGTCGGTGGGAGTTTTAAATATAATAAAAACAAAAAATGCACCTTGGTAATTGTTTATTTAAACACTTTGAAATCTTCGTGTCGAAAAATTAAACTGGCTCAGAATTTTCTTCCCTACATAAATAATCAATAATTGCAAAGGAAAGAAATTGAAAAAAAAAAAGAATTTTCAAATTAGAAAAGAAATATATACATTGAAGATATTCGCTCCGGCTGGGACTCGAACCCAGGCCACTCGCTTGGAAGACCAGCGGTCTAGCCATTAGGCTATCGGAGTTCGGTCGAGCGGAGTCTTACTGCCTGACTGATACTGCCTGACTGACAGACTGACTCACTGACTGACTGATACTGACTGACTGACTCACTGACTGACCGAGACTGATTGACTAACTGCCTGACTGACTGAGACTGGACTGACTGACTGACTGACTGACTGACTGACTAACAGACTGACTGAGACTGACTGACTGACTGAATGACTAAATGACTGACTGACACTGACTGACTGACTGCTTGACTACCTGACTGACTGCTTGACTGACTAACTGACTGGACAGGACTGACCGACTGACTGACTGACAGACTGACTGAATAAGGATGACTGACAGACTGACTGAATAAGGCTGACTGACTGACTGACTGACAGACTGACTGAATAAGGCTGACCGACTGACTGACTGCCTGACTGACTGACTGACTGAATGACTGACTGACTGACTGACCGAGACTGACTGACTGACTGACTGAGACTGGACTGGACTGACTGACTGACTGACTGACTGAGACTGACTGACTGCTTTAGTGACTAACTGACTGCACAGGACTGACCGACTGACTGACTGACTGACTGACTGCCTGACTGACTGACTGACTGAATGACTGACTGACTGAGACTAAATGACTGACTGCTTGACTGACTGGCTGAAGGACTAACTGACTGACTGAGTGACTGACTGACTGGACTGACTGACTGAGACTGAATGACTGAGTGCTTGACTGATTGACTGTCAGACTGACTGACTGACTTCGCAAAAGGGAAAAATAAAAAAAAAGAATTATAAAATTAGAAAAAAATATTTGCATTTAAGATTTCCTTTCCGGCTGGGATTTGAACCCAGGGCGACACTCATGGAAGCCCAACGCTCTCGCCAATATACTATCGGATCTCTGTTGATCGGTGTCTTAATTATAATAAAAACAAAAAATGCACCTTAGTAATTATTGATCTAAAATCTTTGAAATCCAAAGGTCGAATGATTAAACTGACTCAGAATTTTCTTCCGTACATAAATAATCCATATTTGCAAAAGAAAGAAATTGAAAAAAAAAAGAATCTTCAAATTAGAAGAGAAATATATACATGGAAGATTTTCGTTCCGGCCGGGACTCGAACCCAGTACCACGCGCTTGGAACCCAACGGTCTATCCATTAGGCTATCGGAGCTCTGTCGATGGAAGTCTTAAATATAATAAAAACAAAAAATGCACCTTGGTAATTATTGATTCAAACACTTTGAAATTTACAGGTCGAATAATTAAACTGACTCAGAATTTTTCTACCTACATAAATAATCAATATTCGCAAAAGAGAAAAAATAAAAAAAAAGAAGAAGAAATTTCAAATTAGAAACTAAAAGTATGCATTGAAGATTTTCGTTCAGGCTGGGACTCGAACCCAGGGCCACTCGCTTGGAAGCCTAACACTCTAGCCATTAGTCTATGGGAGCTCTGTCGGTGGGAGTTTTAAATATAATAAAAACAAAAAATGCACCTTGGTAATTGTTTATTTAAACACTTTGAAATCTTCGTGTCGAAAAATTAAACTGACTCAGAATTTTCTTCCCTACATAAATAATCAATAATTGCAAAGGAAAGAAATTGAAAAAAAAAAAGAATTTTCAAATTAGAAAAGAAATATATACATTGAAGATATTCGCTCCGGCTGGGACTCGAACCCAGGCCACACGCTTGGAAGACCAGCGGTCTAGCCATTAGGCTATCGGAGTTCTGTCGAGCAGAGTCTTACTGCCTGACTGATACTGCCTGACTGACAGACTGACTCACTGACTGACTGATACTGACTGACTGACTCACTGACTGACCGAGACTGACTGACTAACTGCCTGACTGACTGAGACTGGACTGACTGACTGACTGACTGACTGACTGACTAACTGACTGACTGAGACTGACTGACTGACTGCTTGACTCTCTGACTGGCTATTTCACTGACTGACTGAATGACTAAATGACTGACTGACACTAACTGACTGACTGCTTGACTACCTGACTGACTGCTTGACTGTCTAACTGACTGGACAGGACTGACCGACTGACTGACTGACAGACTGACTGAATAAGGATGACTGACAGACTGACTGAATAAGGCTGACTGACTGACTGACTGACAGACTGACTGAATAAGGCTGTCCGACTGACTGACTGCCTGACTGATTGACTGACTGAATGACTGACTAACTGACTGACCGAGACTGACTGACTGACTGACTGAGACTGGACTGGACTGACTGACTGACTGACTGACTGAGACTGACTGACTGCTTTAGTGACTAACTGACTGCACAGGACTGACCGACTGACTGACTGACAGACTGCCTGAGTGACTGACTGACTGAATGACTGACTGACTGAGACTAAATGACTGACTGCTTGACTGACTGGCTGAAGGACTAACTGACTGACTGAGTGACTGACTGACTGGACTGACTGACTGAGACTGAATGACTGAGTGCTTGACTGATTGACTGTCAGACTGACTGACTGACTTCGCAAAAGGGAAAAATAAAAAAAAAGAAATATAAAATTAGAAAAAAATATTTGCATTTAAGATTTCCTTTCCGGCTGGGATTTGAAGACAGGGCGACACTCATGGAAGCCCAACGCTCTCGCCAATATACTATCGGATCTCTGTTGATCGGTGTCTTAATTATAATAAAAACAAAAAATGCACCTTAGTAATTATTGATCTAAAATCTTTGAAATCTAAAGGTCGAATGATTAAACTGACTCAGAATTTTCTTCCGTACATAAATAATCCATATTTGCAAAAGAAAGAAATTGAAAAAAAAAAGAATCTTCAAATTAGAAGAGAAATATATACATGGAAGATTTTCGTTCCGGCCGGGACTCGAACCCAGTACCACGCGCTTGGAACCCAACGGTCTATCCATTAGGCTATCGGAGCTCTGTCGATGGAAGTCTTAAATATAATAAAAACAAAAAATGCACCTTGGTAATTATTGATTCAAACACTTTGAAATTTACAGGTCGAATAATTAAACTGACTCAGAATTTTTCTACCTACATAAATAATCAATATTCGCAAAAGAGAAAAAATAAAAAAAAAGAAGAAGAAATTTCAAATTAGAAACTAAAAGTATGCATTGAAGATTTTCGTTCAGGCTGGGACTCGAACCCAGGGCCACTCGCTTGGAAGCCTAACACTCTAGCCATTAGTCTATGGGAGCTCTGTCGGTGGGAGTTTTAAATATAATAAAAACAAAAAATGCACCTTGGTAATTGTTTATTTAAACACTTTGAAATCTTCGTGTCGAAAAATTAAACTGACTCAGAATTTTCTTCCCTACATAAATAATCAATAATTGCAAAGGAAAGAAATTGAAAAAAAAAAGAATTTTCAAATTAGAAAAGAAACATATACATTTAAGATATTCGCTCCGGCTGGGACTCAAACCCAGGCCACTCGCTTGGAAGACCAGCGGTCTAGCCATTAGGCTATCGGAGTTCTGTCGAGCGGAGTCTTACTGCCTGACTGATACTGCCTGACTGACAGACTGACTCACTGACTGACTGACTGACTCACTGACTGACCGAGACTGACTGACTAACTGCCTGACTGACTGAGACTGGACTGACTGACTGACTGACTGACTGACTGACTAACTGACTGACTGAGACTGACTGACTGACTGCTTGACTCTCTGACTGGCTATTTCACTGACTGACTGAATGACTAAATGACTGACTGACTGACTGCTTGACTACCTGACTGACTGCTTGACTGACTAACTGACTGGACAGGACTGACCGACTGACTGACTGACAGACTGACTGAATAAGGATGACTGACAGACTGACTGAATAAGGATGACTGACAGACTGACTGAATAAGGCTGACTGACAGACTGACTGAATAAGGCTGACTGACTGACTGACTGACAGACTGACTGAATAAGGCTGACCGACTGACTGACTGCCTGACTGACTGACTGACTGAATGACTGACTGACTGACTGACCGAGACTGACTGACTGACTGACTGACTGAGACTGGACTGGACTGACTGACTGACTGACTGACTGAGACTGACTGACTGCTTTAGTGACTAACTGACTGCACAGGACTGACCGACTGACTGACTGACTGACTGACTGAGTGACTGACTGACTGAATGACTGACTGACTGAGACTAAATGACTGACTGCTTGACTGACTGGCTGAAGGACTAACTGACTGACTGAGTGACTGACTGACTGGACTGACTGACTGAGACTGAATGACTGAGTGCTTGACTGATTGACTGTCAGACTGACTGACTGACTTCGCAAAAGGGAAAAATAAAAAAAAAGAATTATAAAATTAGAAAAAAATATTTGCATTTAAGATTTCCTTTCCGGCTGGGATTTGAAGACAGGGCGACACTCATGGAAGCCCAACGCTCTCGCCAATATACTATCGGATCTCTGTTGATCGGTGTCTTAATTATAATAAAAACAAAAAATGCACCTTAGTAATTATTGATCTAAAATCTTTGAAATCTAAAGGTCGAATGATTAAACTGACTCAGAATTTTCTTCCGTACATAAATAATCCATATTTGCAAAAGAAAGAAATTGAAAAAAAAAAGAATCTTCAAATTAGAAGAGAAATATATACATGGAAGCTTTTCGTTCCGGCCGGGACTCGAACCCAGTACCACGCGCTTGGAACCCAACGGTCTATCCATTAGGCTATCGGAGCTCTGTCGATGGAAGTCTTAAATATAATAAAAACAAAAAATGCACCTTGGTAATTATTGATTCAAACACTTTGAAATTTACAGGTCGAATAATTAAACTGACTCAGAATTTTTCTACCTACATAAATAATCAATATTCGCAAAAGAGAAAAAATAAAAAAAAGAAGAAGAAATTTCAAATTAGAAACTAAAAGTATACATTGAAGATTTTCGTTCAGGCTGGGACTCGAACCCAGGGCCACTCGCTTGGAAGCCTAACACTCTAGCCATTAGTCTATGGGAGCTCTGTCGGTGGGAGTTTTAAATATAATAAAAACAAAAAATGCACCTTGGTAATTGTTTATTTAAACACTTTGAAATCTTCGTGTCGAAAAATTAAACTGACTCAGAATTTTCTTCCCTACATAAATAATCAATAATTGCAAAGGAAAGAAATTGAAAAAAAAAGAATTTTCAAATTAGAAAAGAAATATATACATTGAAGATATTCGCTCCGGCTGGGACTCGAACCCAGGCCACTCGCTTGGAAGACCAGCGGTCTAGCCATTAGGCTATCGGAGTTCTGTCGAGCGGAGTCTTACTGCCTGACTGATACTGCCTGACTGACAGACTGACTCACTGACTGACTGACTGACTCACTGACTGACCGAGACTGACTGACTAACTGCGTGACTGACTGAGACTGGACTGACTGACTGACTGACTGACTGACTGACTAACTGACTGACTGAGACTGACTGACTGACTGCTTGACTCTCTGACTGGCTATTTCACTGACTGACTGAATGACTAAATGACTGACTGACACTGACTGACTGACTGCTTGACTACCTGACTGACTGCTTGACTGACTAACTGACTGGACAGGACTGACCGACTGACTGACTGACAGACTGACTGAATAAGGATGACTGACAGACTGACTGAATAAGGCTGACTGACTGACTGACTGACAGAATGAATGACTGACTGACTGACTGACCGAGACTGACTGACTGACTGACTGAGACTGGACTGGACTGACTGACTGACTGACTGACTGAGACTGACTGACTGCTTTAGTGACTAACTGAATGCACAGGACTGACCGAATGACTGACTGACTGACTGCCTGACTGACTGACTGACTGAATGACTGACTGACTGAGACTAAATGACTGACTGCTTGACTGACTGGCTGAAGGACTAACTGACTGACTGAGTGACTGACTGACTGGACTGACTGACTGAGACTGAATGACTGAGTGCTTGACTGATTGACTGTCAGACTGACTGACTGACTTCGCAAAAGGGAAAAATAAAAAAAAAAGAATTATAAAATTAGAAAAAAATATTTGCATTTAAGATTTCCTTTCCGGCCGGGACTCGAACCCAGTACCACGCGCTAGGAACCCAACGGTCTATCCATTAGGCTATCGGAGCTCTGTCGATGGAAGTCTTAAATATAATAAAAACAAAAAATGCACCTTGGTAATTATTGATTCAAACACTTTGAAATTTACAGGTCGAATAATTAAACTGACTCAGAATTTTTCTCCCTACATAAATAATCAATATTCGCAAAAGAGAAAAATTAAAAAAAAAAGAAGAAGAAATTTCAAATTAGAAACTAAATGTATACATTGAAGATTTTCGTTCAGGCTGGGACTCGAACCCAGGGCCACTCGCTTGGAAGCCTAACACTCTAGCCATTAGTCTATGGGAGCTCTTTCGGTGGGAGTTTTAAATATAATAAAAACAAAAAATGCACCTTGGTAATTGTTTATTTAAACACTTTGAAATCTTCGTGTCGAAAAATTAAACTGACTCAGAATTTTCTTCCCTACATAAATAATCAATAATTGCAAAGGAAAGAAATTGAAAAAAAAAGAATTTTCAAATTAGAAAAGAAATATATACATTGAAGATATTCGCTCCGGCTGGGACTCGAACCCAGGCCACTCGCTTGGAAGACCAGCGGTCTAGCCATTAGGCTATCGGAGTTCTGTCGAGCGGAGTCTTACTGCCTGACTGATACTGCCTGACTGACAGACTGACTCACTGACTGACTGATACTGACTGACTGACTCACTGACTGACCGAGACTGACTGACTAACTGCCTGACTGACTGAGACTGGACTGACTGACTGACTGACTGACTGACTGACCGAGACTGACTGACTGACTGACTGAGACTGGACTGGACTGACTGACTGACTGACTGAGACTGACTGACTGAATGACTGACTGACTGACTGACCGAGACTGACTGACTGACTGACTGAGACTGACTGACTGCTTTAGTGACTAACTGACTGCACAGGACTGACCGACTGACTGACTGACTGACTGCCTGACTGACTGACTGACTGAATGACTGACTGACTGAGACTAAATGACTGACTGCTTGACTGACTGGCTGAAGGACTAACTGACTGACTGAGTGACTGACTGACTGGACTGACTGACTGAGACTGAATGACTGAGTGCTTGACTGATTGACTCAAACTGACTGACTGACTTCGCAAAAGGGAAAAATAAAAAAAAAAATTATAAAAAAATATTTGCATTTAAGATTTCCTTTCCGGATGGGATTTGAACCCAGGGCGACACTCATGGAAGCCCAACGCTCTCGCCAATATACTATCGGATCTCTGTTGATCGGTGTCTTAATTATAATAAAAACAAAAAATGCACCTTAGTAATTATTGATCTAAAATCTTTGAAATCTAAAGGTCGAATGATTAAACTGACTCAGAATTTTCTTCCCTACATAAATAATCAATAATTGCAAAGGAAAGAAATTGAAAAAAAAAAAAGAATTTTCAAATTAGAAAAGAAATATATACATTGAAGATATTCGCTCCGGCTGGGACTCGAACCCAGGCCACTCGCTTGGAAGACCAGCGGTCTAGCCATTAGGCTATCGGAGTTCTGGCGAGCGGAGTCTTACTGCCTGACTGATACTGCCTGACTGACAGACTGACTCACTGACTGACTGACTGACTCACTGACTGACCGAGACTGACTGACTAACTGCGTGACTGACTGAGACTGGACTGACTGACTGACTGACTGACTGACTGACTAACTGACTGACTGAGACTGACTGACTGACTGCTTGACTCTCTGACTGGCTATTTCACTGACTGACTGAATGACTAAATGACTGACTGACACTGACTGACTGACTGCTTGACTGACTAACTGACTGGACAGGACTGACCGACTGACTGACTGACAGACTGACTGAATAAGGATGACTGACAGACTGACTGAATAAGGCTGACTGACTGACTGACTGACAGAATGAATGACTGACTGACTGACTGACCGAGACTGACTGACTGACTGACTGAGACTGGACTGGACTGACTGACTGACTGACTGACTGAGACTGACTGACTGCTTTAGTGACTAACTGAATGCACAGGACTGACCGAATGACTGACTGACTGACTGCCTGACTGACTGACTGACTGAATGACTGACTGACTGAGACTAAATGACTGACTGCTTGACTGACTGGCTGAAGGACTAACTGACTGACTGAGTGACTGACTGACTGGACTGACTGACTGAGACTGAATGACTGAGTGCTTGACTGATTGACTGTCAGACTGACTGACTGACTTCGCAAAAGGGAAAAATAAAAAAAAAAGAATTATAAAATTAGAAAAAAATATTTGCATTTAAGATTTCCTTTCCGGCCGGGACTCGAACCCAGTACCACGCGCTAGGAACCCAACGGTCTATCCATTAGGCTATCGGAGCTCTGTCGATGGAAGTCTTAAATATAATAAAAACAAAAAATGCACCTTGTTAATTATTGATTCAAACACTTTGAAATTTACAGGTCGAATAATTAAACTGACTCAGAATTTTTCTCCCTACATAAATAATCAATATTCGCAAAAGAGAAAAATTAAAAAAAAAAAGAAGAAGAAATTTCAAATTAGAAACTAAAAGTACACATTGAAGATTTTCGTTCAGGCTGGGACTCGAACCCAGGGCCACTCGCTTGGAAGCCTAACACTCTAGCCATTAGTCTATGGGAGCTCTTTCGGTGGGAGTTTTAAATATAATAAAAACAAAAAATGCACCTTGGTAATTGTTTATTTAAACACTTTGAAATCTTCGTGTCGAAAAATTAAACTGACTCAGAATTTTCTTCCCTACATAAATAATCAATAATTGCAAAGGAAAGAAATTGAAAAAAAAAGAATTTTCAAATTAGAAAAGAAATATATACATTGAAGATATTCGCTCCGGCTGGGACTCGAACCCAGGCCACTCGCTTGGAAGACCAGCGGTCTAGCCATTAGGCTATCGGAGTTCTGTCGAGCGGAGTCTTACTGCCTGACTGATACTGCCTGACTGACAGACTGACTCACTGACTGACTGATACTGACTGACTGACTCACTGACTGACCGAGACTGACCGACTAACTGCCTGACTGACTGAGACTGGACTGACTGACTGACTGACTGACTGACTGACCGAGACTGACTGACTGACTGACTGAGACTGGACTGGACTGACTGACTGACTGACTGAGACTGACTGACTGAATGACTGACTGACTGACTGACCGAGACTGACTGACTGACTAACTGAGACTGGACTGGACTGACTGACTGACTGACTGAGACTGACTGACTGCTTTAGTGACTAACTGACTGCACAGGACTGACCGACTGACTGACTGACTGACTGCCTGACTGACTGACTGACTGAATGACTGACTGACTGAGACTAAATGACTGACTGCTTGACTGACTGGCTGAAGGACTAACTGACTGACTGAGTGACTGACTGACTGGACTGACTGACTGAGACTGAATGACTGAGTGCTTGACTGATTGACTCAAACTGACTGACTGACTTCGCAAAAGGGAAAAAAAAAATTAAAAAAAAATATTTGCATTTAAGATTTCCTTTCCGGATGGGATTTGAACCCAGGGCGACACTCATGGAAGCCCAACGCTCTCGCCAATATACTATCGGATCTCTGTTGATCGGTGTCTTAATTATAATAAAAACAAAAAATGCACCTTAGTAATTATTGATCTAAAATCTTTGAAATCTAAAGGTCGAATGATTAAACTGACTCAGAATTTTCTTCCGTACATAAATAATCCATATTTGCAAAAGAAAGAAATTGAAAAAAAAAGAATCTTCAAATTAGAAGAGAAATATATACATGGAAGATTTTCGTTCCGGCCGGGACTCGAAGCCAGTACAACGCGCTTGGAACCCAACGGTCTAGCCATTAGGCTATCGGAGCTCTGTCGATGGAAGTCTTAAATATAATAAAAACAAAAAATGCACCTTGGTAATTATTGATTCAAACACTTTGAAATTTACAGGTCGAATAATTAAACTGACTCAGAATTTTTCTCCCTACATAAATAATCAATATTCGCAAAAGAGAAAAATTAAAAAAAAAGAAGAAGAAATTTCAAATTAGAAACTAAAAGTATACATTGAAGATTTTCGTTCAGGCTGGGACTCGAACCCAGGGCCACTCGCTTGGAAGCCTAACACTCTAGCCATTAGTCTATGGGAGCTCTGTCGGTGGGAGTTTTAAATATAATAAAAACAAAAAATGCACCTTGGTAATTGTTTATTTAAACACTTTGAAATCTTCGTGTCGAAAAATTAAACTGACTCAGAATTTTCTTCCCTACATAAATAATCAATAATTGCAAAGGAAAGAAATTGAAAAAAAAAGAATTTTCAAATTAGAAAAGAAATATATACATTGAAGATATTCGCTCCGGCTGGGACTCGAACCCAGGCCACTCGCTTGGAAGACCAGCGGTCTAGCCATTAGGCTATCGGAGTTCTGTCGAGCGGAGTCTTACTGCCTGACTGATACTGCCTGACTGACAGACTGACTCACTGACTGACTGACTGACTCACTGACTGACCGAGACTGACTGACTAACTGCGTGACTGACTGAGACTGGACTGACTGACTGACTGACTGACTGACTGACTAACTGACTGACTGAGACTGACTGACTGACTGCTTGACTCTCTGACTGGCTATTTCACTGACTGACTGAATGACTAAATGACTGACTGACACTGACTGACTGACTGCTTGACTACCTGACTGACTGCTTGACTGACTAACTGACTGCACAGGACTGACTGACTGACTGCCTGACTGACTGCCTGACTGACTGACTGACTGAATGACTGACTGACTGAGACTAAATGACTGACTGCTTGACTGACTGGCTGAAGGACTAACTGACTGACTGAGTGACTGACTGACTGGACTGACTGACTGAGACTGAATGACTGAGTGCTTGACTGATTGACTCAAACTGACTGACTGACTTCGCAAAAGGGAAAAAAAAAATTAAAAAAAAATATTTGCATTTAAGATTTCCTTTCCGGATGGGATTTGAACCCAGGGCGACACTCATGGAAGCCCAACGCTCTCGCCAATATACTATCGGATCTCTGTTGATCGGTGTCTTAATTATAATAAAAACAAAAAATGCACCTTAGTAATTATTGATCTAAAATCTTTGAAATCTAAAGGTCGAATAATTAAACTGACTCAGAATTTTTCTCCCTACATAAATAATCAATATTCGCAAAAGAGAAAAATTAAAAAAAAAAGAAGAAGAAATTTCAAATTAGAAACTAAAAGTATACATTGAAGATTTTCGTTCAGGCTGGGACTCGAACCCAGGGCCACTCGCTTGGAAGCCTAACACTCTAGCCATTAGTCTATGGGAGCTCTGTCGGTGGGAGTTTTAAATATAATAAAAACAAAAAATGCACCTTGGTAATTGTTTATTTAAACACTTTGAAATCTTCGTGTCGAAAAATTAAACTGACTCAGAATTTTCTTCCCTACATAAATAATCAATAATTGCAAAGGAAAGAAATTGAAAAAAAAAGAATTTTCAAATTAGAAAAGAAATATATACATTGAAGATATTCGCTCCGGCTGGGACTCGAACCCAGGCCACTCGCTTGGAAGACCAGCGGTCTAGCCATTAGGCTATCGGAGTTCTGTCGAGCGGAGTCTTACTGCCTGACTGATACTGCCTGACTGACAGACTGACTCACTGACTGACTGACTGACTCACTGACTGACCGAGACTGACTGACTAACTGCGTGACTGACTGAGACTGGACTGACTGACTGACTGACTGACTGACTGACTAACTGACTGACTGAGACTGACTGACTGACTGCTTGACTCTCTGACTGGCTATTTCACTGACTGACTGAATGACTAAATGACTGACTGACACTGACTGACTGACTGCTTGACTACCTGACTGACTGCTTGACTGACTAACTGACTGGACAGGACTGACCGACTGACTGACTGACAGACTGACTGAATAAGGCTGACTGACTGACTGACTGACAGAATGAATGACTGACTGACTGACTGACCGAGACTGACTGACTGACTGACTGAGACTGGACTGGACTGACTGACTGACTGACTGACTGAGACTGACTGACTGCTTTAGTGACTAACTGAATGCACAGGACTGACCGAATGACTGACTGACTGACTGCCTGACTGACTGACTGACTGAATGACTGACTGACTGAGACTAAATGACTGACTGCTTGACTGACTGGCTGAAGGACTAACTGACTGACTGAGTGACTGACTGACTGGACTGACTGACTGAGACTGAATGACTGAGTGCTTGACTGAGGGACTGTCAGACTGACTGACTGACTTCGCAAAAGGGAAAAATAAAAAAAAAAGAATTATAAAATTAGAAAAAAATATTTGCATTTAAGATTTCCTTTCCGGCCGGGACTCGAACCCAGTACCACGCGCTAGGAACCCAACGGTCTATCCATTAGGCTATCGGAGCTCTGTCGATGGAAGTCTTAAATATAATAAAAACAAAAAATGCACCTTGGTAATTATTGATTCAAACACTTTGAAATTTACAGGTCGAATAATTAAACTGACTCAGAATTTTTCTCCCTACATAAATAATCAATATTCGCAAAAGAGAAAAATTAAAAAAAAAAGAAGAAGAAATTTCAAATTAGAAACTAAAAGTATACATTGAAGATTTTCGTTCAGGCTGGGACTCGAACCCAGGGCCACTCGCTTGGAAGCCTAACACTCTAGCCATTAGTCTATGGGAGCTCTGTCGGTGGGAGTTTTAAATATAATAAAAACAAAAAATGCACCTTGGTAATTGTTTATTTAAACACTTTGAAATCTTCGTGTCGAAAAATTAAACTGACTCAGAATTTTCTTCCCTACATAAATAATCAATAATTGCAAAGGAAAGAAATTGAAAAAAAAAAGAATTTTCAAATTAGAAAAGAAATATATACATTGAAGATATTCGCTCCGGCTGGGACTCGAACCCAGGCCACTCGCTTGGAAGACCAGCGGTCTAGCCATTAGGCTATCGGAGTTCTGTCGAGCGGAGTCTTACTGCCTGACTGATACTGCCTGACTGACAGACTGACTCACTGACTGACTGATACTGACTGACTGACTCACTGACTGACTGATACTGACTGACTGACTCACTGACTGACCGAGACTGACTGACTAACTGCCTGACTGACTGAGACTGGACTGACTGACTGACTGACTGACTGACTGACTAACTGACTGACTGAGACTGACTGACTGACTAACTGACTGACTGAGACTGACTGACTGACTGCTTGACTCTCTGACTGGCTATTTCACTGACTGACTGAATGACTAAATGACTGACTGACACTGACTGACTGACTGCTTGACTACCTGACTGACTGCTTGACTGACTAACTGACTGGACAGGACTGACCGACTGACTGACTGACAGACTGACTGAATAAGGATGACTGACAGACTGACTGAATAAGGCTGACTGACTGACTGACTGACAGACTGACTGAATAAGGCTGACCGACTGACTGACTGCCTGACTGACTGACTGACTGAATGACTGACTGACTGACTGACCGAGACTGACTGACTGACTGACTGAGACTGGACTGGACTGACTGACTGACTGACTGACTGAGACTGACTGACTGCTTTAGTGACTAACTGACTGCACAGGACTGACCGACTGACTGACTGACTGACTGCCTGACTGACTGACTGACTGAATGACTGACTGACTGAGACTAAATGACTGACTGCTTGACTGACTGGCTGAAGGACTAACTGACTGACTGAGTGACTGACTGACTGGACTGACTGACTGACTGCTTGACTACCTGACTGACTGCTTGACTGACTAACTGACTGGACAGGACTGACCGACTGACTGACTGACAGACTGACTGAATAAGGATGACTGACAGACTGACTGAATAAGGCTGACTGACTGACTGACTGACAGACTGACTGAATAAGGCTGACCGACTGACTGACTGCCTGACTGACTGACTGACTGACTGAATGACTGACCGAGACTGACTGACTGACTGACTGAGACTGGACTGGACTGACTGACTGACTGACTGACTGAGACTGACTGACTGCTTTGGTGACTAACTGACTGCACAGGACTGACCGACTGACTGACTGACTGACTGCCTGACTGACTGACTGACTGAATGACTGACTGACTGAATGACTGACTGCTTGACTGACTGGCTGAAGGACTAACTGACTGACTGAGTGACTGACTGACTGGACTGACTGACCGAGACTGAATGACTGAGTGCTTGTCTGATTGACTGTCAGACTGACTGACTGACTTCGCAAAAGGGAAAAATAAAAAAAAAGAATTATAAAATTAGAAAAAAATATTTGCATTTAAGATTTCCTTTCCGGCCGGGACTTGAACCCAGTACCACGCGCTAGGAACCCAACGGTCTAGCCATTAGGGTATCGGAGCCCTGTCGATGGAAGTCTTAAATATAATAAAAACAAAAAATGCAACTTGGTAATTATTGATTCAAACACTTTGAAATTTACAGGTCGAATAATTAAACTGACTCAGAATTTTTCTCCCTACATAAATAATCAATATTCGCAAAAGAGAAAAATTAAAAAAAAAGAAGAAGAAATTTCAAATTAGAAACTAAAAGTATACATTGAAGATTTTCGTTCAGGCTGGGACTCGAACCCAGGGCCACTCGCTTGGAAGCCTAACACTCTAGCCATTAGTCTATGGGAGCTCTTTCGGTGGGAGTTTTAAATATAATAAAAACAAAAAATGCACCTTGGTAATTGTTTATTTAAACACTTTGAAATCTTCGTGTCGAAAAATTAAACTGACTCAGAATTTTCTTCCCTACATAAATAATCAATAATTGCAAAGGAAAGAAATTGAAAAAAAAAGAATTTTCAAATTAGAAAAGAAATATATACATTGAAGATATTCGCTCCGGCTGGGACTCGAACCCAGGCCACTCGCTTGGAAGACCAGCGGTCTAGCCATTAGGCTATCGGAGTTCTGTCGAGCGGAGTCTTACTGCCTGACTGATACTGCCTGACTGACAGACTGACTCACTGACTGACTGACTGACTCACTGACTGACCGAGACTGACTGACTAACTGCGTGACTGACTGAGACTGGACTGACTGACTGACTGACTGACTGACTGACTAACTGACTGACTGAGACTGACTGACTGACTGCTTGACTCTCTGACTGGCTATTTCACTGACTGACTGAATGACTAAATGACTGACTGACACTGACTGACTGACTGCTTGACTACCTGACTGACTGCTTGACTGACTAACTGACTGGACAGGACTGACCGACTGACTGACTGACAGACTGACTGAATAAGGCTGACTGACTGACTGACTGACAGAATGAATGACTGACTGACTGACTGACCGAGACTGACTGACTGACTGACTGAGACTGGACTGGACTGACTGACTGACTGACTGACTGAGACTGACTGACTGCTTTAGTGACTAACTGAATGCACAGGACTGACCGAATGACTGACTGACAGACTGCCTGACTGACTGACTGACTGAATGACTGACTGACTGAGACTAAATGACTGACTGCTTGACTGACTGGCTGAAGGACTAACTGACTGACTGAGTGACTGACTGACTGGACTGACTGACTGAGACTGAATGACTGAGTGCTTGACTGAGGGACTGTCAGACTGACTGACTGACTTCGCAAAAGGGAAAAATAAAAAAAAAAGAATTATAAAATTAGAAAAAAATATTTGCATTTAAGATTTCCTTTCCGGCCGGGACTCGAACCCAGTACCACGCGCTAGGAACCCAACGGTCTATCCATTAGGCTATCGGAGCTCTGTCGATGGAAGTCTTAAATATAATAAAAACAAAAAATGCACCTTGGTAATTATTGATTCAAACACTTTGAAATTTACAGGTCGAATAATTAAACTGACTCAGAATTTTTCTCCCTACATAAATAATCAATATTCGCAAAAGAGAAAAATTAAAAAAAAAAGAAGAAGAAATTTCAAATTAGAAACTAAAAGTATACATTGAAGATTTTCGTTCAGGCTGGGACTCGAACCCAGGGCCACTCGCTTGGAAGCCTAACACTCTAGCCATTAGTCTATGGGAGCTCTGTCGGTGGGAGTTTTAAATATAATAAAAACAAAAAATGCACCTTGGTAATTGTTTATTTAAACACTTTGAAATCTTCGTGTCGAAAAATTAAACTGACTCAGAATTTTCTTCCCTACATAAATAATCAATAATTGCAAAGGAAAGAAATTGAAAAAAAAAAGAATTTTCAAATTAGAAAAGAAATATATACATTGAAGATATTCGCTCCGGCTGGGACTCGAACCCAGGCCACTCGCTTGGAAGACCAGCGGTCTAGCCATTAGGCTATCGGAGTTCTGTCGAGCGGAGTCTTACTGCCTGACTGATACTGCCTGACTGACAGACTGACTCACTGACTGACTGATACTGACTGACTGACTCACTGACTGACTGATACTGACTGACTGACTCACTGACTGACCGAGACTGACTGACTAACTGCCTGACTGACTGAGACTGGACTGACTGACTGACTGACTGACTGACTGACTAACTGACTGACTGAGACTGACTGACTGACTAACTGACTGACTGAGACTGACTGACTGACTGCTTGACTCTCTGACTGGCTATTTCACTGACTGACTGAATGACTAAATGACTGACTGACACTGACTGACTGACTGCTTGACTACCTGACTGACTGCTTGACTGACTAACTGACTGGACAGGACTGACCGACTGACTGACTGACAGACTGACTGAATAAGGATGACTGACAGACTGACTGAATAAGGCTGACTGACTGACTGACTGACAGACTGACTGAATAAGGCTGACCGACTGACTGACTGCCTGACTGACTGACTGACTGAATGACTGACTGACTGACTGACCGAGACTGACTGACTGACTGACTGAGACTGGACTGGACTGACTGACTGACTGACTGACTGAGACTGACTGACTGCTTTAGTGACTAACTGACTGCACAGGACTGACCGACTGACTGACTGACTGACTGCCTGACTGACTGACTGACTGAATGACTGACTGACTGAGACTAAATGACTGACTGCTTGACTGACTGGCTGAAGGACTAACTGACTGACTGAGTGACTGACTGACTGGACTGACTGACTGACTGCTTGACTACCTGACTGACTGCTTGACTGACTAACTGACTGGACAGGACTGACCGACTGACTGACTGACAGACTGACTGAATAAGGATGACTGACAGACTGACTGAATAAGGCTGACTGACTGACTGACTGACAGACTGACTGAATAAGGCTGACCGACTGACTGACTGCCTGACTGACTGACTGACTGACTGAATGACTGACCGAGACTGACTGACTGACTGACTGAGACTGGACTGGACTGACTGACTGACTGACTGACTGAGACTGACTGACTGCTTTGGTGACTAACTGACTGCACAGGACTGACCGACTGACTGACTGACTGACTGCCTGACTGACTGACTGACTGAATGACTGACTGACTGAATGACTGACTGCTTGACTGACTGGCTGAAGGACTAACTGACTGACTGAGTGACTGACTGACTGGACTGACTGACCGAGACTGAATGACTGAGTGCTTGTCTGATTGACTGTCAGACTGACTGACTGACTTCGCAAAAGGGAAAAATAAAAAAAAAGAATTATAAAATTAGAAAAAAATATTTGCATTTAAGATTTCCTTTCCGGCCGGGACTTGAACCCAGTACCACGCGCTAGGAACCCAACGGTCTAGCCATTAGGGTATCGGAGCTCTGTCGATGGAAGTCTTAAATATAATAAAAACAAAAAATGCAACTTGGTAATTATTGATTCAAACACTTTGAAATTTACAGGTCGAATAATTAAACTGACTCAGAATTTTTCTCCCTACATAAATAATCAATATTCGCAAAAGAGAAAAATTAAAAAAAAAGAAGAAGAAATTTCAAATTAGAAACTAAAAGTATACATTGAAGATTTTCGTTCAGGCTGGGACTCGAACCCAGGGCCACTCGCTTGGAAGCCTAACACTCTAGCCATTAGTCTATGGGAGCTCTTTCGGTGGGAGTTTTAAATATAATAAAAACAAAAAATGCACCTTGGTAATTGTTTATTTAAACACTTTGAAATCTTCGTGTCGAAAAATTAAACTGACTCAGAATTTTCTTCCCTACATAAATAATCAATAATTGCAAAGGAAAGAAATTGAAAAAAAAAGAATTTTCAAATTAGAAAAGAAATATATACATTGAAGATATTCGCTCCGGCTGGGACTCGAACCCAGGCCACTCGCTTGGAAGACCAGCGGTCTAGCCATTAGGCTATCGGAGTTCTGTCGAGCGGAGTCTTACTGCCTGACTGATACTGCCTGACTGACAGACTGACTCACTGACTGACTGATACTGACTGACTGACTCACTGACTGACCGAGACTGACTGACTAACTGCCTGACTGACTGAGACTGGACTGACTGACTGACTGACTGACTGACTGACTAACTGACTGACTGACTGACTGACTGACTGACTAACTGACTGACTGAGACTGACTGACTGACTGCCTGACTCTCTGACTGGCTATTTCACTGACTGACTGAATGACTAAATGACTGACTGACACTGACTGACTGACTGCTTGACTACCTGACTGACTGCTTGACTGACTAACTGACTGGACAGGACTGACCGACTGACTGACTGACAGACTGACTGAATAAGGATGAATGACAGACTGACTGAATAAGAATGACTGACTGACTGACTGACAGACTGACTGAATAAGGCTGACCGACTGACTGACTGCCTGACTGACTGAATGACTGACTGACTGACTGACCGAGACTGACTGACTGACTGACTGAGACTGGACTGGACTGACTGACTGACTGACTGACTGAGACTGACTGACTGCTTTAGTGACTAACTGACTGCACAGGACTGACCGACTGACTGACTGACTGACTGCCTGACTGACTGAATGACTGACTGACTGAGACTAAATGACTGACTGCTTGACTGACTGGCTGAAGGACTAACTGACTGACTGAGTGACTGACTGACTGGACTGACTGACTGAGACTGAATGACTGAGTGCTTGACTGATTGACTGTCAGACTGACTGACTGACTTCGCAAAAGGGAAAAATAAAAAAAAAAAGAATTATAAAATTAGAAAAAAATATTTGCATTTAAGATTTCCTTTCCGGCCGGGACTCGAACCCAGTACCACGCGCTTGGAACCCAACGGTCTAGCCATTAGGCTATTGGAGCTCTGTCGATGGAAGTCTTAAATATAATAAAAACAAAAAATGCACCTTGGTAATTATTGATTCAAACACTTTGAAATTTACAGGTCGAATAATTAAACTGACTCAGAATTTTTCTCCCTACATAAATAATCAATATTCGCAAAAGCGAAAAATTAAAAAAAAAAGAAGAAGAAATTTCAAATTAGAAACTAAAAGTATACATTGAAGATTTTCGTTCAGGCTGGGACTCGAACCCAGGGTCACTCGCTTGGAAGCCTAACACTCTAGCCATTAGTGTATGGGAGCTCTGTCGGTGGGAGTTTTAAATATAATAAAAACAAAAAATGCACCTTGGTAATTGTTTATTTAAACACTTTGAAATCTTCGTGCCGAAAAATTAAACTGACTCAGAATTTTCTTCCCTACATAAATAATCAATAATTGCAAAGGAAAGAAATTGAAAAAAAAAGAATTTTCAAATTAGAAAAGAAATATATACATTGAAGATATTCGCTCCGGCTGGGACTCGAACCCAGGCCACTCGCTTGGAAGACCAGCGGTCTAGCCATTAGGCTATCGGAGTTCTGTCGAGCGGAGTCTTACTGCCTGACTGATACTGCCTGACTGACAGACTGACTCACTGACTGACTGACAGACTGACTCACTGACTGACTGATACTGACTGACTGACTCACTGACTGACCGAGACTGACTGACTAACTGCCTGACTGACTGAGACTGGACTGACTGACTGACTGACTGACTGACTGACTAACTGACTGACTGAGACTGACTGACTAACTGACTGACTGAGACTGACTGACTGACTGCCTGACTCTCTGACTGGCTATTTCACTGACTGACTGAATGACTAAATGACTGACTGACACTGACTGACTGACTGCTTGACTACCTGACTGACTGCTTGACTGACTAACTGACTGGACAGGACTGACCGACTGACTGACTGACAGACTGACTGAATAAGGATGAATGACAGACTGACTGAATAAGAATGACTGACTGACTGACTGACAGACTGACTGAATAAGGCTGACCGACTGACTGACTGCCTGACTGACTGAATGACTGACTGACTGACTGACCGAGACTGACTGACTGACTGACTGAGACTGGACTGGACTGACTGACTGACTGACTGACTGAGACTGACTGACTGCTTTAGTGACTAACTGACTGCACAGGACTGACCGACTGACTGACTGACTGACTGCCTGACTGACTGAATGACTGACTGACTGAGACTAAATGACTGACTGCTTGACTGACTGGCTGAAGGACTAACTGACTGACTGAGTGACTGACTGACTGGACTGACTGACTGAGACTGAATGACTGAGTGCTTGACTGATTGACTGTCAGACTGACTGACTGACTTCGCAAAAGGGAAAAATAAAAAAAAAAAGAATTATAAAATTAGAAAAAAATATTTGCATTTAAGATTTCCTTTCCGGCCGGGACTCGAACCCAGTACCACGCGCTTGGAACCCAACGGTCTAGCCATTAGGCTATTGGAGCTCTGTCGATGGAAGTCTTAAATATAATAAAAACAAAAAATGCACCTTGGTAATTATTGATTCAAACACTTTGAAATTTACAGGTCGAATAATTAAACTGACTCAGAATTTTTCTCCCTACATAAATAATCAATATTCGCAAAAGCGAAAAATTAAAAAAAAAAGAAGAAGAAATTTCAAATTAGAAACTAAAAGTATACATTGAAGATTTTCGTTCAGGCTGGGACTCGAACCCAGGGTCACTCGCTTGGAAGCCTAACACTCTAGCCATTAGTGTATGGGAGCTCTGTCGGTGGGAGTTTTAAATATAATAAAAACAAAAAATGCACCTTGGTAATTGTTTATTTAAACACTTTGAAATCTTCGTGCCGAAAAATTAAACTGACTCAGAATTTTCTTCCCTACATAAATAATCAATAATTGCAAAGGAAAGAAATTGAAAAAAAAAGAATTTTCAAATTAGAAAAGAAATATATACATTGAAGATATTCGCTCCGGCTGGGACTCGAACCCAGGCCACTCGCTTGGAAGACCAGCGGTCTAGCCATTAGGCTATCGGAGTTCTGTCGAGCGGAGTCTTACTGCCTGACTGATACTGCCTGACTGACAGACTGACTCACTGACTGACTGACAGACTGACTCACTGACTGACTGATACTGACTGACTGACTCACTGACTGACCGAGACTGACTGACTAACTGCCTGACTGACTGAGACTGGACTGACTGACTGACTGACTGACTGACTGACTAACTGACTGACTGAGACTGACTGACTAACTGACTGACTGAGACTGACTGACTGAGTGCTTGACTCTCTGACTGGCTATTTCACTGACTGACTGAATGACTAAATGACTGACTGACTGCTTGACTACCTGACTGACTGCTTGACTGACTAACTGACTGGACAGGACTGACCGACTGACTGACTGACAGACTGACTAAATAAGGATGACTGACAGACTGACTGAATAAGGCTGACTGACTGACTGACTGACTGACTGACTGAATAAGGCTGACCGACTGACTGACTGCCTGACTGACTGACTGACTGAATGACTGACTGACTGACTGACTGACTGACTGACCGAGACTGACTGACTGACTGACTGAGACTGGACTGGACTGACTGCCTGACTGACTGACTGAGACTGACTGACTGCTTTAGTGACTAACTGACTGCACAGGACTGACCGACTGACTGACTGACTGACTACCTGACTGACTGACTGACTGAATGACTGACTGACTGAGACTAAATGACTGACTGCTTGACTGACTGGCTGAAGGACTAACTGACTGACTGAGTGACTGACTGACTGGACTGACTGACTGAGACTGAATGACTGAGTGCTTGACTGATTGACTGTCAGACTGACTGACTGACTTCGCAAAAGGGAAAAATAAAAAAAAAGAATTATAAAATTAGAAAAAAATATTTGCATTTAAGATTTCCTTTCCGGCCGGGACTCGAACCCAGTACATCGCGGTAGGAACCCAACGGTCTAGCCATTAGGCTATCGGAGCTCTGTCGGTGGGAGTTTCAAATATAATAAAAACAAAAAATGCACCTTGGTAATTATTGATTCAAACACTTTGAAATTTACAGGTCGAATAATTAAACTGACTCAGAATTTTTCTCCCTACATAAATAATCAATATTCGCAAAAGAGAAAAATTAAAAAAAAAAAGAAGAAGAAATTTCAAATTAGAAACTAAAAGTATACATTGAAGATTTTCGTTCAGGCTGGGACTCGAACCCAGGGCCACTCGCTTGGAAGCCTAACACTCTAGCCATTAGTCTATGGGAGCTCTGTCGGTGGGAGTTTTAAATATAATAAAAACAAAAAATGCACATTGGTAATTGTTTATTTAAACACTTTGAAATCTTCGTGTCGAAAAATTAAACTGACTCAGAATTTTCTTCCCTACATAAATAATCAATAATTGCAAAGGAAAGAAATTGAAAAAAAAAAAGAATTTTCAAATTAGAAAAGAAATATATACATTGAAGATATTCGCTCCGGCTGGGACTCGAACCCAGGCCACTCGCTTGGAAGACCAGCGGTCTAGCCATTAGGCTATCGGAGTTCTGTCGAGCGGAGTCTTACTGCCTGACTGATACTGCCTGACTGACAGACTGACTCACTGACTGACTGATACTGACTGACTGACTCACTGACTGACCGAGACTGACTGACTAACTGCCTGACTGACTGAGACTGGACTGACTGACTGACTGACTGACTGACTGACTAACTGACTGACTGAGACTGACTGACTAACTGACTGACTGAGACTGACTGACTGACTGCTTGACTCTCTGACTGGCTATTTCACTGACTGACTGAATGACTAAATGACTGACTGACTGCTTGACTACCTGACTGACTGCTTGACTGACTAACTGACTGGACAGGACTGACCGACTGACTGACTGACAGACTGACTAAATAAGGATGACTGACAGACTGACTGAATAAGGCTGACTGACTGACTGACTGACAGACTGACTGAATAAGGCTGACCGACTGACTGACTGCCTGACTGACTGACTGACTGAATGACTGACTGACTGACTGACCGAGACTGACTGACTGACTGACTGAGACTGGACTGGACTGACTGACTGACTGACTGACTGAGACTGACTGACTGAGACTGACTGACTGCTTTAGTGACTAACTGACTGCACAGGACTGACCGACTGACTGACTGACTGACTACCTGACTGACTGACTGACTGAATGACTGACTGACTGAGACTAAATGACTGACTGCTTGACTGACTGGCTGAAGGACTAACTGACTGACTGAGTGACTGACTGACTGGACTGACTGACTGAGACTGAATGACTGAGTGCTTGACTGATTGACTGTCAGACTGACTGACTGACTTCGCAAAAGGGAAAAATAAAAAAAAAAGAATTATAAAATTAGAAAAAAATATTTGCATTTAAGATTTCCTTTCCGGCCGGGACTCGAACCCAGTACCACGCGCTAGGAACCCAACGGTCTAGCCATTAGGCTATCGGAGCTCTGTCGGTGGGAGTTTCAAATATAATAAAAACAAAAAATGCACCTTGGTAATTATTGATTCAAACACTTTGAAATTTACAGGTCGAATAATTAAACTGACTCAGAATTTTTCTCCCTACATAAATAATCAATATTCGCAAAAGAGAAAAATTAAAAAAAAAAGAAGAAGAAATTTCAAATTAGAAACTAAAAGTATACATTGAAGATTTTCGTTCAGGCTGGGACTCGAACCCAGGGCCACTCGCTTGGAAGCCTAACACTCTAGCCATTAGTCTATGGGAGCTCTGTCGGTGGGAGTTTTAAATATAATAAAAACAAAAAATGCACATTGGTAATTGTTTATTTAAACACTTTGAAATCTTCGTGTCGAAAAATTAAACTGACTCAGAATTTTCTTCCCTACATAAATAATCAATAATTGCAAAGGAAAGAAATTGAAAAAAAAAAGAATTTTCAAATTAGAAAAGAAATATATACATTGAAGATATTCGTTCCGGCTGGGACTCGAACCCAGGCCACTCGCTTGGAAGACCAGCGGTATAGCCATTAGGCTATCGGAGTTCTGTCGGTCGGAGCCTTACTGCCTGACTGAGACTGCCTGACTGACAGACTGACTGAATGACTAACTGATACTGACTGACTGACTGATACTGATTGACTGACTGACTCACTGATTGACCGAGACTGACTGACTGACCGAGACTGACTGACTGACTGCCTGACTGACTGAGACTAAAAGACTGACTGCTTGACTGACTGGCTGAATGACTAACTGACTGACTGAGACTGACTGACTGACTGCCTAACTGACTGAGTGACTGACTGATTGGACTGACTGACCGTCTGACTGAGACTGAATGACTGACTGCTTGACTGACTGACTGGTCTGGACTGACCGACTGACAGACTGACTGACTGACTGAGACTGACTGACTGAATGACTAACTGACTGACTGACTGACAGAATGACTGAATGAGGCTGAGTGACTGACTGCCTGACTGACTGAATAAGGATGACTGACAGACTGACTGAATAAGGCTGACTGACTGACTGACCGAGACTGACTGACTGACTGACTGAGACTGGACTGGACTGACTGACTGACTGACTGACTGAGACTGACTGACTGCTTTAGTGACTAACTGACTGCACAGGAAGGACCGACTGACTGACTGACTGACTGCCTGACTGACTGACTGACTGAATGACTGACTGACTGAGACTAAATGACTGACTGCTTGACTGACTGGCTGAAGGTTTAACTGACTGACTGAGTGACTGACTGACTGGACTGACTGACTGAAACTGAATGACTGAGTGCTTGACTGATTGACTGTCAGACTGACTGACTGACTTTGCAAAAGGGAAAAATAAAAAAAAAATAATTATAAAATTAGAAAAAAATATTTGCATTTAAGATTTTATTTCCGGCCGGGGCTCGAACCCAGTACCACGCGCTAGGAACCCAACGGTCTAGCCATTAGGCTATCGGAGCTCTGTCGATGGAAGTCTTAAATATAATAAAAACAAAAAATGCACCTTGGTAATTATTGATTCAAACACTTTGAAATTTACAGGTCGAATAATTAAACTGACTCAGAATTTTTCTCCCTACATAAATAATCAATATTCGCAAAAGAGAAAAATTAAAAAAAAAAGAAGAAGAAATTTCAAATTAGAAACTAAAAGTATACATTGAAGATTTTCGTTCAGGCTGGGACTCGAACCCAGGGCCACTCGCTTGGAAGCCTAACACTCTAGCCATTAGTCTATGGGAGCTCTGTCGGTGGGAGTTTCAAATATAATAAAAACAAAAAATGCACCTTGGTAATTGTTTATTTAAACACTTTGAAATCTTGGTGTCGAAAAATTAAACTGACTCAGAATTTTCTTCCCTACATAAATAATCAATAATTGCAAAGGAAAGAAATTGAAAAAAAAAAAAAGAATTTTCAAATTAGAAAAGAAATATATACATTGAAGATATTCGCTCCGGCTGGGACTCGACCCCAGGCCACTCGCTTGGAAGACCAGCGGTCTAGCCATTAGGCTATCGGAGTTCTGTCGAGCGGAGTCTTACTGCCTGACTGATACTGCCTGACTGACAGACTGACTCACTGACTGACTGATACTGACTGACTGACTCACTGACTGACCGAGACTGACGGACTAACTGCCTGACTGACTGAGACTGGACTGACTGACTGACTGACTGACTGACTGACTAACTGACTGACTGAGACTGACTGACTGACTGCTTGACTCTCTGACTGGCTATTTCACTGACTGACTGAATGACTAAATGACTGACTGACACTGACTGACTGACTGCTTGACTACCTGACTGACTGCTTGACTGACTAACTGACTGGACAGGACTGACCGACTGACTGACTGACAGACTGACTGAATAAGGCTGACCGACTGACTGACTGCCTGACTGACTGACTGACTGAATGACTGACTGACTGACTGACCGAGACTGACTGACTGACTGACTGAGACTGGACTGGACTGACTGACTGACTGACTGACTGAGACTGACTGACTGCTTTAGTGACTAACTGACTGCACAGGACTGACCGACTGACTGACTGACTGACTGCCTGACTAACTGACTGACTGAATGACTGACTGACTGAGACTAAATGACTGACTGCTTGACTGACTGGCTGAAGGACTAACTGACTGACTGAGTGACTGACTGACTGGACTGACTGACTGACTGCTTGACTACCTGACTGACTGCTTGACTGACTAACTGACTGGACAGGACTGACCGACTGACTGACTGACAGACTGACTGAATAAGGATGACTGACAGACTGACTGAATAAGGCTGACTGACTGACTGACTGACAGACTGACTGAATAAGGCTGACCGACTGACTGACTGCCTGACTGACTGACTGACTGAATGACTGACTGACTGACTGACCGAGACTGACTGACTGACTGACCGAGACTGACTGACTGACTGACTGAGACTGGACTGGACTGACTGACTGACTGACTGACTGACTGAGACTGACTGACTGCTTTAGTGACTAACTGACTGCACAGGACTGACCGACTGACTGACTGCCTGACTGACTGACTGACTGAATGACTGACTGACTGAGACTAAATGACTGACTGCTTGACTGACTGGCTGAAGGACTAACTGACTGACTGAGTGACTGACTGACTGGACTGACTGACTGAGACAGAATGACTGAGTGCTTGACTGATTGACTGTCAGACTGACTGACTGACTTCGCAAAAGGGAAAAATAAAAAAAAAAAGAATTATAAAATTAGAAAAAAATATTTGCATTTAAGATTTCCTTTCCGGCCGGGACTTGAACCCAGTACCACGCGCTAGGAACCCAACGGTCTAGCCATTAGGGTATCGGAGCTCTGTCGATGGAAGTCTTAAATATAATAAAAACAAAAAATGCACCTTGGTAATTATTGATTCAAACACTTTGAAATTTACAGGTCGAATAATTAAGCTGACTCAGAATTTTTCTCCCTACATAAATAATCAATATTCGCAAAAGAGAAAAATTAAAAAAAAAGAAGAAGAAATTTCAAATTAGAAACTAAAAGTATACATTGAAGATTTTCGTTCAGGCTGGGACTCGAACCCAGGGCCACTCGCTTGGAAGCCTAACACTCTAGCCATTAGTCTATGGGAGCTCTTTCGGTGGGAGTTTTAAATATAATAAAAACAAAAAATGCACCTTGGTAATTGTTTATTTAAACACTTTGAAATCTTCGTGTCGAAAAATTAAACTGACTCAGAATTTTCTTCCCTACATAAATAATCAATAATTGCAAAGGAAAGAAATTGAAAAAAAAAGAATTTTCAAATTAGAAAAGAAATATATACATTGAAGATATTCGCTCCGGCTGGGACTCGAACCCAGGCCACTCGCTTGGAAGACCAGCGGTCTAGCCATTAGGCTATCGGAGTTCTGTCGAGCGGAGTCTTACTGCCTGACTGATACTGCCTGACTGACAGACTGACTCACTGACTGACTGATACTGACTGACTGACTCACTGACTGACCGAGACTGACTGACTAACTGCCTGACTGACTGAGACTGGACTGACTGACTGACTGACTGACTGACTAACTGACTGACTGAGACTGACTGACTGACTGCTTGACTCTCTGACTGGCTATTTCACTGACTGACTGAATGACTAAATGACTGACTGACACTGACTGACTGACTGCTTGACTACCTGACTGACTGCTTGACTGACTAACTGACTGGACAGGACTGACCGACTGACTGACTGACAGACTGACTGAATAAGGATGAATGACAGACTGACTGAATAAGAATGACTGACTGACTGACTGACAGACTGACTGAATAAGGCTGACCGACTGACTGACTGCCTGACTGACTGAATGACTGACTGACTGACTGACCGAGACTGACTGACTGACTGACTGAGACTGGACTGGACTGACTGACTGACTGACTGACTGAGACTGACTGACTGCTTTAGTGACTAACTGACTGCACAGGACTGACCGACTGACTGACTGACTGACTGCCTGACTGACTGACTGACTGAATGACTGACTGACTGAGACTAAATGACTGACTGCTTAACTGACTGGCTGAAGGACTAACTGACTGACTGAGTGACTGACTGACTGGACTGACTGACTGAGACTGAATGACTGAGTGCTTGACTGATTGACTGTCAGACTGACTGACTGACTTCGCAAAAGGGAAAAATAAAAAAAAAAAGAATTATAAAATTAGAAAAAAATATTTGCATTTAAGATTTCCTTTCCGGCCGGGACTCGAACCCAGTACCACGCGCTAGGAACCCAACGGTCTAGCCATTAGGCTATCGGAGCTCTGTCGATGGAAGTCTTAAATATAATAAAAAAAATGCACCTTTGTAATTATTGATTCAAACACTTTGAAATTTACAGGTCGAATAATTAAACTGACTCAGAATTTTTCTCCCTACAAAAATAATCAATATTCGCAAAAGAGAAAAATTAAAAAAAAAAGAAGGAGAAATTTCAAATTAGAAACTAAAAGTATACATTGAAGATTTTCGTTCAGGCTGGGACTCGAACCCAGGGCCACCCGCTTGGAAGCCTAACACTCTAGCCATTAGTCTATGGGAGCTCTGTCGGTGGGAGTTTTAAATATAATAAAAACAAAAAATGCACCTTGGTAATTGTTTATTTAAACACTTTGAAATCTTCGTGTCGAAAAATTAAACTGACTCAGAATTTTCTTCCCTACATAAATAATCAATAATTGCAAAGGAAAGAAATTGAAAAAAAAAAGAATTTTCAAATTAGAAAAGAAATATATACATTGAAGATATTCGCTCCGGCTGGGACTCGAACCCAGGCCACTCGCTTGGAAGACCAGCGGTCTAGCCATTAGGCTATCGGAGTTCTGTCGAGCGGAGTCTTACTGCCTGACTGATACTGCCTGACTGACAGACTGACTCACTGACTGACTGATACTGACTGACTGACTCACTGACTGACCGAGACTGACTGACTAACTGCCTGACTGACTGAGACTGGACTGACTGACTGACTGACTGACTCACTGACTAACTGACTGACTGAGACTGACTGACTGACTGCTTGACTCTCTGACTGGCTATTTCACTGACTGACTGAATGACTAAATGACTGACTGACACCGACTGACTGACTGCTTGACTACCTGACTGACTGCTTGACTGACTAACTGACTGGACAGGACTGACCGACTGACTGACTGACAGACTGACTGAATAAGGATGACTGACAGACTGACTGAATAAGGCTGACTGACTGACTGACTGACAGACTGACTGAATAAGGCTGTCCGACTGACTGACTGCCTGACTGACTGACTGACTGAATGACTGACTGACTGACTGACCGAGACTGACTGACTGACTGACTGAGACTGATCGACTGACTGACTGACTGACTGCCTGACTGACTGACTGACTGAATGACTGACTGACTGAGACTAAATGACTAACTGCTTGACTGACTGGCTGAAGGACTAACTGACTGACTGAGTGACTGACTGACTGGACTGACTGACTGAGACTGAATGACTGAGTGCTTGACTGATTGACTGTCAGACTGACTGACTGACTTCGCAAAAGGGAAAAATAAAAAAAAAGAATTATAAAATTAGAAAAAAATATTTGCATTTATGATTTCCTGGCCGGGACTCGAACCCAGTACCACACGCTAGGAACCCAACGGTCTAGCCATTAGGCTATCGGAGCTCTGTCGATGGAAGTCTTAAATATAATAAAAACAAAAAATGCACCTTGGTAATTATTGATTCAAACACTTTGAAATTTACAGGTCGAATAATTAAACTGACTCAGAATTTTTCTCCCTACATAAATAATCAATATTCGCAAAAGAGAAAAATTAAAAAAAAAAGAAGAAGAAATTTCAAATTAGAAACTAAAAGTATACATTGAAGATTTTCGTTCAGGCTGGGACTCGAACCCAGGGCCACTCGCTTGGAAGCCTAACACTCTAGCCATTAGTGTATGGGAGCTCTGTCGGTGGGAGTTTTAAATATAATAAAAACAAAAAATGCACCTTGGTAATTGTTTATTTAAACACTTTGAAATCTTCGTGCCGAAAAATTAAACTGACTCAGAATTTTCTTCCCTACATAAATAATCAATAATTGCAAAGGAAAGAAATTGAAAAAAAAAGAATTTTCAAATTAGAAAAGAAATATATACATTGAAGATATTCGCTCCGGCTGGGACTCGAACCCAGGCCACTCGCTTGGAAGACCAGCGGTCTAGCCATTAGGCTATCGGAGTTCTGTCGAGCGGAGTCTTACTGCCTGACTGATACTGCCTGACTGACAGACTGACTCACTGACTGACTGATACTGACTGACTGACTCACTGACTGACCGAGACTGACTGACTAACTGCCTGACTGACTGAGACTGGACTGACTGACTGACTGACTGACTCACTGACTAACTGACTGACTGAGACTGACTGACTGACTGCTTGACTCTCTGACTGGCTATTTCACTGACTGACTGAATGACTAAATGACTGACTGACACTGACTGACTGACTGCTTGACTACCTGACTGACTGCTTGACTGACTAACTGACTGGACAGGACTGACCGACTGACTGACTGACAGACTGACTGAATAAGGATGACTGACAGACTGACTGAATAAGGCTGACTGACTGACTGACTGACAGACTGACTGAATAAGGCTGACCGACTGACTGACTGACTGAATGACTGACTGACTGACTGACCGAGACTGACTGACTGACTGACTGAGACTGGACTGGACTGACTGACTGACTGAGACTGATCGACTGACTGACTGACTGACTGCCTGACTGACTGACTGACTGAATGACTGACTGACTGAGACTAAATGACTAACTGCTTGACTGACTGGCTGAAGGACTAACTGACTGACTGAGTGACTGACTGACTGGACTGACTGACTGAGACTGAATGACTGAGTGCTTGACTGATTGACTGTCAGACTGACTGACTGACTTCGCAAAAGGGAAAAATAAAAAAAAAGAATTATAAAATTAGAAAAAAATATTTGCATTTAAGATTTCCTTTCCGGCCGGGACTCGAACCCAGTACCACGCGCTAGGAACCCAACGGTCTAGCCATTAGGCTATCGGAGCTCTGTCGATGGAAGTCTTAAATATAATAAAAAAAATGCACCTTGGTAATTATTGATTCAAACACTTTGAAATTTACAGGTCGAATAATTAAACTGACTCAGAATTTTTCTCCCTACATAAATAATCAATATTCGCAAAAGAGAAAAAAAAAAAAAAAGAAGAAGAAATTTCAAATTAGAAACTAAAAGTATACATTGAAGATTTTCGTTCAGGCTGGGACTCGAACCCAGGGCCACTCGCTTGGAAGCCTAACACTCTAGCCATTAGTCTATGGGAGCTCTGTCGGTGGGAGTTTTAAATATAATAAAAACAAAAAATGCACCTTGGTAATTGTTTATTTAAACACTTTGAAATCTTCGTGTCGAAAAATTAAACTGACTCAGAATTTTCTTCCCTACATAAATAATCAATAATTGCAAAGGAAAGAAATTGAAAAAAAAAAGAATTTTCAAATTAGAAAAGAAATATATACATTGAAGATATTCGCTCCGGCTGGGACTCGAACCCAGGCCACTCGCTTGGAAGACCAGCGGTCTAGCCATTAGGCTATCGGAGTTCTGTCGAGCGGAGTCTTACTGCCTGACTGATACTGCCTGACTGACAGACTGACTCACTGACTGACTGATACTGACTGACTGAATCACTGACTGACCGAGACTGACTGACTAACTGCCTGACTGACTGAGACTGGACTGACTGACTGACTGACTGACTCACTGACTAACTAACTGACTGAGACTGACTGACTGACTGCTTGACTCTCTGACTGGCTATTTCACTGACTGACTGAATGACTAAATGACTGACTGACACTGACTGACTGACTGCTTGACTACCTGACTGACTGCTTGACTGACTAACTGACTGGACAGGACTGACCGACTGACTGACTGACAGACTGACTGAATAAGGATGACTGACAGACTGACTGAATAAGGCTGACTGACTGACTGACTGACAGACTGACTGAATAAGGCTGACCGACTGACTGACTGCCTGACTGACTGACTGACTGAATGACTGACTGACTGACTGACCGAGACTGACTGACTGACTGACTGACTGAGACTGGACTGGACTGACTGACTGACTGACTGACTGAGACTGATCGACTGACTGACTGACTGACTGCCTGACTGACTGACTGACTGATTGACTGACTGACTGAGACTAAATGACTGACTGCTTGACTGACTGGCTGAAGGACTAACTGACTGACTGAGTGACTGACTGACTGGACTGACTGACTGAGACTGAATGACTGAGTGCTTGACTGATTGACTGTCAGACTGACTGACTGACTTCGCAAAAGGGAAAAATAAAAAAAAAAAGAATTATAAAATTAGAAAAAAATATTTGCATTTAAGATTTCCTTTCCGGCTGGGATTTGAACCCAGGGCGACACTCATGGAAGCCCAACGCTCTCGCCAATATACTATCGGATCTCTGTTGATCGGTGTCTTAATTATAATAAAAACAAAAAATGCACCTTAGTAATTATTGATCTAAAATCTTTGAAATCTAAAGGTCGAATGATTAAACTGACTCAGAATTTTCTTCCGTACATAAATGATCCATATTTGCAAAAGAAAGAAATTGAAAAAAAAAAGAATCTTCAAATTATAAGAGAAATATATACATGGAAGCTTTTCGTTCCGGCCGGGACTCGAACCCAGTACCAAGCGCTTGGAACCCAACGGTCTAGCCATTAGGCTATCGGAGCTCTGTCGATGGAAGTCTTAAATATAATAAAAACAAAAAATGCACCTTGGTAATTATTGATTCAAACACTTTGAAATTTACAGGTCGAATAATTAAACTGACTCAGAATTTTTCTCCCTACATTAATAATCAATATTCGCAAAAGAGAAAAATTTAAAAAAAAAGAAGAAGAAATTTCAAATTAGAAACTAAAAGTATACATTGAAGATTTTCGTTCAGGCTGGGACTCGAACCCAGGGCCACTCGCTTGGAAACCTAACACTCTAGCCATTAGTCTATGGGAGCTCTGTCGGTGGGAGTTTTAAATATAATAAAAACAAAAAATGCACCTTGGTAATTGTTTATTTAAACACTTTGAATTCTTCGTGTCGAAAAATTAAACTGATTCAGAATTTTCTTCCCTACATAAATAATCAATAATTGCAAAGGAAAGAAATTGAAAAAAAAAAAGAATTTTCAAATTAGAAAAGAAATATATACATTGAAGATATTCGCTCCGGCTGGGACTCGAACCCAGGCCACTCGCTTGGAAGACCAGCGGTCTAGCCATTAGGCTATCGGAGTTCTGTCGAGCGGAGTCTTACTGCCTGACTGATACTGCCTGACTGACAGACTGACTCACTGACTGACTGATACTGACTGACTGACTCACTGACTGACCGAGACTGACTGACTAACTGCCTGACTGACTGAGACTGGACTGACTGACTGACTGACTGACTGACTGACTGACTGAGACTGACTGACTGACTGCTTGACTCTCTGACTGGCTATTTCACTGACTGACTGAATGACTAAATGACTGACTGACACTGACTGACTGACTGCTTGACTACCTGACTGACTGCTTGACTGACTAACTGACTGGACAGGACTGACCGACTGACTGACTGACAGACTGACTGAATAAGGATGACTGACAGACTGACTGAATAAGGCTGACTGACTGACTGACTGACAGACTGACTGAATAAGGCTGTCCGACTGACTGACTGCCTGACTGATTGACTGACTGAATGACTGACTAACTGACTGACCGAGACTGACTGACTGACTGACTGAGACTGGACTGGACTGACTGACTGACTGACTGACTGAGACTGACTGACTGCTTTAGTGACTAACTGACTGCACAGGACTGACCGACTGACTGACTGACTGACTGCCTGAGTGACTGACTGACTGAATGACTGACTGACTGAGACTAAATGACTGACTGCTTGACTGACTGGCTGAAGGACTAATTGACTGGCTGAGTGACTGACTGACTGGACTGACTGACTGAGACTGAATGACTGAGTGCTTGACTGATTGACTGTCAGACTGACTGACTGACTTCGCAAAAGGGAAAAATAAAAAAAAAGAATTATAAAATTAGAAAAAAATATTTGCATTTAAGATTTCCTTTCCGGCTGGGATTTGAACCCAGGGCGCCACTCATGGAAGCCCAACGCTCTCGCCAATATACTATCGGATCTCTGTTGATCGGTGTCTTAATTATAATAAAAACAAAAAATGCACTTTAGTAATTATTGATCTAAAATCTTTGAAATCTAAAGGTCGAATGATTAAACTGACTCAGAATTTTCTTCCGTACATAAATAATCCATATTTGCAAAAGAAAGAAATTGAAAAAAAAGAATCTTCAAATTAGAAGAGAAATATATACATGGAAGATTTTCGTTCCGGCCGAGACTCGAACCCAGTACCACGCGCTTGGAACCCAACGGTCTAGCCATTAGGCTATCGGAGCTCTGTCGATGGAAGTCTTAAATATAATAAAAACAAAAAATGCACCTTGGTAATTATTGATTCAAACACTTTGAAATATACAGGTCGAATAATTAAACTGACTCAGAATTTTTCTCCCTACATAAATAATCAATATTCGCAAAAGAGAAAAATTAAAAAAAAAGAAGAAGAAATTTCAAATTAGAAACTAAAAGTATACATTGAAGATTTTCGTTCAGGCTGGGACTCGAACCCAGGGCCACTCGCTTGGAAGCCTAACACTCTAGCCATTAGTCTATGGGAGCTCTGTCGGTGGGAGTTTTAAATATAATAAAAACAAAAAATGCACCTTGGTAATTGTTTATTTAAACACTTTGAAATCTTCGTGTCGAAAAATTAAACTGGCTCAGAATTTTCTTCCCTACATAAATAATCAATAATTGCAAAGGAAAGAAATTGAAAAAAAAAAGAATTTTCAAATTAGAAAAGAAATATATACATTGAAGATATTCGCTCCGGCTGGGACTCGAACCCAGGCCACTCGCTTGGAAGACCAGCGGTCTAGCCATTAGGCTATCGGAGTTCTGTCGAGCGGAGTCTTACTGCCTGACTGATACTGCCTGACTGACAGACTGACTCACTGACTGACTGATACTGACTGACTGACTCACTGACTGACCGAGACTGACTGACTAACTGCCTGACTGACTGAGACTGGACTGACTGACTGACTGACTGACTGACTGACTAACTGACTGACTGAGACTGACTGACTGACTGCTTGACTCTCTGACTGGCTATTTCACTGACTGACTGAATGACTAAATGACTGACTGACACTGACTGACTGACTGCTTGACTACCTGACTGACTGCTTGACTGACTAACTGACTGGACAGGACTGACCGACTGACTGACTGACAGACTGACTGAATAAGGCTGACTGACTGACTGACTGACAGACTGACTGAATAAGGCTGACCGACTGACTGACTGCCTGACTGACTGACTGACTGACTGACTGACTGACCGAGACTGACTGACTGACTGACTGAGACTGGACTGGACTGACTGACTGACTGACTGACTGAGACTGACTGACTGCTTTAGTGACTAACTGACTGCACAGGACTGACCGACTGACTGACTGACTGACTGCCTGACTGACTGACTGACTGAATGACTGACTGACTGAGACTAAATGACTGACTGCTTGACTGACTGGCTGAAGGACTAACTGACTGACTGAGTGACTGACTGACTGGACTGACTGACTGAGACTGAATGACTGAGTGCTTGACTGATTGACTGTCAGACTGACTGACTGACTTCGCAAAAGGGAAAAATAAAAAAAAAGAATTATAAAATTAGAAAAAAATATTTGCATTTAAGATTTCCTTTCCGGCTGGGATTTGAACCCAGGGCGACACTCATGGAAGCCCAACGCTCTCGCCAATATACTATCGGATCTCTGTTGATCGGTGTCTTAATTATAATAAAAACAAAAAATGCACCTTAGTAATTATTGATCTAAAATCTTTGAAATCTAAAGGTCGAATGATTAAACTGACTCAGAATTTTCTTCCGTACATAAATAATCCATATTTGCAAAAGAAAGAAATTGAAAAAAAAAAGAATCTTCAAATTAGAAGAGAAATATATACATGGAAGCTTTTCGTTCCGGCCGGGACTCGAACCCAGTACCAAGCGCTTGGAACCCAACGGTCTAGCCATTAGGCTATCGGAGCTCTGTCGATGGAAGTCTTAAATATAATAAAAACAAAAAATGCACCTTGGTAATTATTGATTCAAACACTTTGAAATTTACAGGTCGAATAATTAAACTGACTCAGAATTTTTCTCCCTACATTAATAATCAATATTCGCAAAAGAGAAAAATTTAAAAAAAAAGAAGAAGAAATTTCAAATTAGAAACTAAAAGTATACATTGAAGATTTTCGTTCAGGCTGGGACTCGAACCCAGGGCCACTCGCTTGGAAACCTATCACTCTAGCCATTAGTCTATGGCAGCTCTGTCGGTGGGAGTTTTAAATATAATAAAAACAAAAAATGCACCTTGGTAATTGTTTATTTAAACACTTTGAAATCTTCGTGTCGAAAAATTAAACTGATTCAGAATTTTCTTCCCTACATAAATAATCAATAATTGCAAAGGAAAGAAATTGAAAAAAAAAAGAATTTTCAAATTAGAAAAGAAATATATACATTGAAGATATTCGCTCCGGCTGGGACTCGAACCCAGGCCACTCGCTTGGAAGACCAGCGGTCTAGCCATTAGGCTATCGGAGTTCTGTCGAGCGGAGTCTTACTGCCTGACTGATACTGCCTGACTGACAGACTGACTCACTGACTGACTGATACTGACTGACTGACTCACTGACTGACCGAGACTGACTGACTAACTGCCTGACTGACTGAGACTGGGCTGACTGACTGACTGACTGACTGACTGACTAACTGACTGACTGAGACTGACTGACTGACTGCTTGACTCTCTGACTGGCTATTTCACTGACTGACTGAATGACTAAATGACTGACTGACTGACTGCTTGACTACCTGACTGACTGCTTGACTGACTAACTGACTGGACAGGACTGACCGACTGACTGACTGACAGACTGACTGAATAAGGATGACTGACAGACTGACTGAATAAGGCTGACTGACTGACTGACTGACAGACTGACTGAATAAGGCTGTCCGACTGACTGACTGCCTGACTGATTGACTGACTGAATGACTGACTAACTGACTGACCGAGACTGACTGACTGACTGACTGAGACTGGACTGGACTGACTGACTGACTGACTGACTGAGACTGACTGACTGCTTTAGTGACTAACTGACTGCACAGGACTGACCGACTGACTGACTGACTGACTGCCTGAGTGACTGACTGACTGAATGACTGACTGACTGAGACTAAATGACTGACTGCTTGACTGACTGGCTGAAGGACTAACTGACTGACTGAGTGACTGACTGACTGGACTGACTGACTGAGACTGAATGACTGAGTGCTTGACTGATTGACTGTCAGACTGACTGACTGACTTCGCAAAAGGGAAAAATAAAAAAAAAGAATTATAAAATTAGAAAAAAATATTTGCATTTAAGATTTCCTTTCCGGCTGGGATTTGAACCCAGGGCGACACTCATGGAAGCCCAACGCTCTCGCCAATATACTATCGGATCTCTGTTGATCGGTGTCTTAATTATAATAAAAACAAAAAATGCACTTTAGTAATTATTGATCTAAAATCTTTGAAATCTAAAGGTCGAATGATTAAACTGACTCAGAATTTTCTTCCGTACATAAATAATCCATATTTGCAAAAGAAAGAAATTGAAAAAAAAAGAATCTTCAAATTAGAAGAGAAATATATACATGGAAGATTTTCGTTCCGGCCGGGACTCGAACCCAGTACCACGCGCTTGGAACCCAACGGTCTAGCCATTAGGCTATCAGAGCTCTGTCGATGGATGTCTTAAATATAATAAAAACAAAAAATGCACCTTGGTAATTATTGATTCAAACACTTTGAAATATACAGGTCGAATAATTAAACTGACTCAGAATTTTTCTCCCTACATAAATAATCAATATTCGCAAAAGAGAAAAATTAAAAAAAAGAAGAAGAAATTTCAAATTAGAAACTAAAAGTATACATTGAAGATTTTCGTTCAGGCTGGGACTCGAACCCAGGGCCACTCGCTTGGAAGCCTAACACTCTAGCCATTAGTCTATGGGAGCTCTGTCGGTGGGAGTTTTAAATATAATAAAAACAAAAAATGCACCTTGGTAATTGTTTATTTAAACACTTTGAAATCTTCGTGTCGAAAAATTAAACTGGCTCAGAATTTTCTTCCCTACATAAATAATCAATAATTGCAAAGGAAAGAAATTGAAAAAAAAAAGAATTTTCAAATTAGAAAAGAAATATATACATTGAAGATATTCGCTCCGGCTGGGACTCGAACCCAGGCCACTCGCTTGGAAGACCAGCGGTCTAGCCATTAGGCTATCGGAGTTCGGTCGAGCGGAGTCTTACTGCCTGACTGATACTGCCTGACTGACAGACTGACTCACTGACTGACTGATACTGACTGACTGACTCACTGACTGACCGAGACTGACTGACTAACTGCCTGACTGACTGAGACTGGACTGACTGACTGACTGACTGACTGACTGACTAACAGACTGACTGAGACTGACTGACTGACTGAATGACTAAATGACTGACTGACACTGACTGACTGACTGCTTGACTACCTGACTGACTGCTTGACTGACTAACTGACTGGACAGGACTGACCGACTGACTGACTGACAGACTGACTGAATAAGGATGACTGACAGACTGACTGAATAAGGCTGACTGACTGACTGACTGACAGACTGACTGAATAAGGCTGACCGACTGACTGACTGCCTGACTGACTGACTGACTGAATGACTGACTGACTGACTGACCGAGACTGACTGACTGACTGACTGAGACTGGACTGGACTGACTGACTGACTGACTGACTGAGACTGACTGACTGCTTTAGTGACTAACTGACTGCACAGGACTGACCGACTGACTGACTGACTGACTGACTGCCTGACTGACTGACTGACTGAATGACTGACTGACTGAGACTAAATGACTGACTGCTTGACTGACTGGCTGAAGGACTAACTGACTGACTGAGTGACTGACTGACTGGACTGACTGACTGAGACTGAATGACTGAGTGCTTGACTGATTGACTGTCAGACTGACTGACTGACTTCGCAAAAGGGAAAAATAAAAAAAAAAGAATTATAAAATTAGAAAAAAATATTTGCATTTAAGATTTCCTTTCCGGCTGGGATTTGATCCCAGGGCGACACTCATGGAAGCCCAACGCTCTCGCCAATATACTATCGGATCTCTGTTGATCGGTGTCTTAATTATAATAAAAACAAAAAATGCACCTTAGTAATTATTGATCTAAAATCTTTGAAATCCAAAGGTCGAATGATTAAACTGACTCAGAATTTTCTTCCGTACATAAATAATCCATATTTGCAAAAGAAAGAAATTGAAAAAAAAAAGAATCTTTAAATTAGAAGAGAAATATATACATGGAAGATTTTCGTTCCGGCCGGGACTCGAACCCAGTACCACGCGCTTGGAACCCAACGGTCTAGCCATTAGGCTATCGGAGCTCTGTCGATGGAAGTCTTAAATATAATAAAAACAAAAAATGCACCTTGGTAATTATTGATTCAAACACTTTGAAATTTACAGGTCGAATAATTAAACTGACTCAGAATTTTTCTCCCTACATAAATAATCAATATTCGCAAAAGAGAAACATTAAAAAAAAGAAGAAGAAATTTCAAATTAGAAACTAAAAGTATACATTGAAGATTTTCGTTCAGGCTGGGACTCGAACCCAGGGCCACTCGCTTGGAAGCCTAACACTCTAGCCATTAGTCTATGGGAGCTCTGTCGGTGGGAGTTTTAAATATAGTAAAAACAAAAAATGCACCTTGGTAATTGTTTATTTAAACACTTTGAAATCTTCGTGTCGAAAAATTAAACTGACTCAGAATTTTCTTCCCTACATAAATAATCAATAATTGCAAAGGAAAGAAATTGAAAAAAAAAAAGAATTTTCAAATTAGAAAAGAAATATATACATTGAAGATATTCGCTCCGGCTGGGACTCGAACCCAGGCCACTCGCTTGGAAGACCAGCGGTCTAGCCATTAGGCTATCGGAGTTCTGTCGAGCGGAGTCTTACTGCCTGACTGATACTGCCTGACTGACAGACTGACTCACTGACTGACTGATACTGACTGACTGACTCACTGACTGACCGAGACTGACTGACTAACTGCCTGACTGACTGAGACTGGACTGACTGACTGACTGACTGACTGACTGACTAACTGACTGACTGAGACTGACTGACTGACTGCTTGACTCTCTGACTGGCTATTTCACTGACTGACTGAATGACTAAATGACTGACTGACACTGACTGACTGACTGCTTGACTACCTGACTGACTGCTTGACTGACTAACTGACTGGACAGGACTGACCGACTGACTGACTGACAGACTGACTGAATAAGGATGACTGACAGACTGACTGAATAAGGCTGACTGACTGACTGACTGACAGACTGACTGAATAAGGCTGTCCGACTGACTGACTGCCTGACTGATTGACTGACTGAATGACTGACTAACTGACTGACCGAGACTGACTGACTGACTGACTGAGACTGGACTGGACTGACTGACTGACTGACTGACTGAGACTGACTGACTGCTTTAGTGACTAACTGACTGCACAGGACTGACCGACTGACTGACTGACAGACTGCCTGAGTGACTGACTGACTGAATGACTGACTGACTGAGACTAAATGACTGACTGCTTGACTGACTGGCTGAAGGACTAACTGACTGACTGAGTGACTGACTGACTGGACTGACTGACTGAGACTGAATGACTGAGTGCTTGACTGATTGACTGTCAGACTGACTGACTGACTTCGCAAAAGGGAAAAATAAAAAAAAAGAATTATAAAATTAGAAAAAAATATTTGCATTTAAGATTTCCTTTCCGGCTGGGATTTGAAGACAGGGCGACACTCATGGAAGCCCAACGCTCTCGCCAATATACTATCGGATCTCTGTTGATCGGTGTCTTAATTATAATAAAAACAAAAAATGCACCTTAGTAATTATTGATCTAAAATCTTTGAAATCTAAAGGTCGAATGATTAAACTGACTCAGAATTTTCTTCCGTACATAAATAATCCATATTTGCAAAAGAAAGAAATTGAAAAAAAAAAAGAATCTTCAAATTAGAAGAGAAATATATACATGGAAGATTTTCGTTCCGGCCGGGACTCGAACCCAGTACCACGCGCTTGGAACCCAACGGTCTATCCATTAGGCTATCGGAGCTCTGTCGATGGAAGTCTTAAATATAATAAAAACAAAAAATGCACCTTGGTAATTATTGATTCAAACACTTTGAAATTTACAGGTCGAATAATTAAACTGACTCAGAATTTTTCTACCTACATAAATAATCAATATTCGCAAAAGAGAAAAAATAAAAAAAAAAGAAGAAGAAATTTCAAATTAGAAACTAAAAGTATGCATTGAAGATTTTCGTTCAGGCTGGGACTCGAACCCAGGGCCACTCGCTTGGAAGCCTAACACTCTAGCCATTAGTCTATGGGAGCTCTGTCGGTGGGAGTTTTAAATATAATAAAAACAAAAAATGCACCTTGGTAATTGTTTATTTAAACACTTTGAAATCTTCGTGTCGAAAAATTAAACTGACACAGAATTTTCTTCCCTACATAAATAATCAATAATTGCAAAGGAAAGAAATTGAAAAAAAAAAGAATTTTCAAATTAGAAAAGAAACATATACATTGAAGATATTCGCTCCGGCTGGGACTCAAACCCAGGCCTTTCGCTTGGAAGACCAGAGGTCTAGCCATTAGGCTATCGGAGTTCTGTCGAGCGGAGTCTTACTGCCTGACTGATACTGCCTGACTGACAGACTGACTCACTGACTGACTGATACTGACTGACTGACTCACTGACTGACCGAGACTGACTGACTAACTGCCTGACTGACTGAGACTGGACTGACTGACTGACTGACTGACTGACTGACTAACTGACTGACTGAGACTGACTGACTGACTGCTTGACTCTCTGACTGGCTATTTCACTGACTGACTGAATGACTAAATGACTGACTGACACTGACTGACTGACTGCTTGACTACCTGACTGACTGCTTGACTGACTAACTGACTGGACAGGACTGACCGACTGACTGACTGACAGACTGACTGAATAAGGATGACTGACAGACTGACTGAATAAGGCTGACTGACTGACTGACTGACAGACTGACTGAATAAGGCTGACCGACTGACTGACTGCCTGACTGACTGACTGACTGAATGACTGACTGACTGACTGACCGAGACTGACTGACTGACTGACTGACTGAGACTGGACTGGACTGACTGACTGACTTACTGACTGAGACTGACTGACTGCTTTAGTGACTAACTGACTGCACAGGACTGACCGACTGACTGACTGACTGACTGCCTGAGTGACTGACTGACTGAATGACTGACTGACTGAGACTAAATGACTGACTGCTTGACTGACTGGCTGAAGGACTAACTGACTGACTGAGTGACTGACTGACTGGACTGACTGACTGAGACTGAATGACTGAGTGCTTGACTGATTGACTGTCAGACTGACTGACTGACTTCGCAAAAGGGAAAAATAAAAAAAAAGAATTATAAAATTAGAAAAAAATATTTGCATTTAAGATTTCCTTTCCGGCTGGGATTTGAAGACAGGGCGACACTCATGGAAGCCCAACGCTCTCGCCAATATACTATCGGATCTCTGTTGATCGGTGTCTTAATTATAATAAAAACAAAAAATGCACCTTAGTAATTATTGATCTAAAATCTTTGAAATCTAAAGGTCGAATGATTAAACTGACTCAGAATTTTCTTCCGTACATAAATAATCCATATTTGCAAAAGAAAGAAATTGAAAAAAAAAAGAATCTTCAAATTAGAAGAGAAATGTATACATGGAAGCTTTTCGTTCCGGCCGGGACTCGAACCCAGTACCACGCACTTGGAACCCAACGGTCTATCCATTAGGCTATCGGAGCTCTGTCGATGGAAGTCTTAAATATAATAAAAACAAAAAATGCACCTTGGTAATTATTGATTCAAACACTTTGAAATTTACAGGTCGAATAATTAAACTGGCTCAGAATTTTTCTACCTACATAAATAATCAATATTCGCAAAAGAGAAAAAATAAAAAAAAAGAAGAAGAAATTTCAAATTAGAAACTAAAAGTATACATTGAAGATTTTCGTTCAGGCAGGGACTCGAACCCAGGGCCACTCGCTTCGAAGCCTAACACTCTAGCCATTAGTCTATGGGAGCTCTGTCGGTGGGAGTTTTAAATATAATAAAAACAAAAAATGCACCTTGGTAATTGTTTATTTAAACACTTTGAAATCTTCGTGTCGAAAAATTAAACTGACTCAGAATTTTCTTCCCTACATAAATAATCAATAATTGCAAAGGAAAGAAATTGAAAAAAAAAAAGAATTTTCAAATTGGAAAAGAAACATATACATTGAAGATATTCGCTCCGGCTGGGACTCAAACCCAGGCCACTCGCTTGGAAGACCAGCGGTCTAGCCATTAGGCTATCGGAGTTCTGTCGAGCGGAGTGTTACTGCCTGACTGATACTGCCTGACTGACAGACTGACTCACTGACTGACTGATACTGACTGACTGACTCACTGACTGACCGAGACTGACTGACTAACTGCCTGACTGACTGAGACTGGACTGACTGACTGACTGACTGACTGACTGACTAACTGACTGACTGAGACTGACTGACTGACTGCTTGACTCTCTGACTGGCTATTTCACTGACTGACTGAATGACTAAATGACTGACTGACACTGACTGACTGACTGCTTGACTACCTGACTGACTGCTTGACTGACTAACTGACTGGACAGGACTGACCGACTGACTGACTGACAGACTGACTGAATAAGGATGACTGACAGACTGACTGAATAAGGCTGACTGACTGACTGACTGACTGACAGACTGACTGAATAAGGCTGACCGACTGACTGACTGCCTGACTGACTGACTGACTGAATGACTGACTGACTGACTGACCGAGACTGACTGACTGACTGACTGAGACTGGACTGGACTGACTGTCTGACTGACTGACTGAGACTGACTGACTGCTTTAGTGACTAACTGACTGCACAGGACTGACCGACTGACTGACTGACTGACTGCCTGACTGACTGACTGACTGAATGACTGACTGACTGAGACTAAATGACTGACTGCTTGACTGACTGGCTGAAGGACTAACTGACTGACTGAGTGACTGACTGACTGGACTGACTGACTGAGACTGAATGACTGAGTGCTTGACTGATTGACTGTCAGACTGACTGACTGACTTCGCAAAAGGGAAAAATAAAAAAAAGAATTATAAAATTAGAAAAAAATATTTGCATTTAAGATTTCCTTTCCGGCCGGGACTCGAACCCAGTACCACGCGCTAGGAACCCAACGGTCTAGCTATTAGGCTATCGGAGCTCTGTCGATGGAAGTCTTAAATATAATAAAAACAAAAAATGCACCTTGGTAATTATTGATTCAAACACTTTGAAATTTACAGGTCGAATAATTAAACTGACTCAGAATTTTTCTCCCTACATAAATAATCAATATTCGCAAAAGAGAAAAATTAAAAAAAAAGAAGAAGAAATTTCAAATTAGAAACTAAAAGTATACATCGAAGATTTTCGTTCAGGCTGGGACTCGAACCCAGGGCCACTCGCTTGGAAGCCTAACACTCTAGCCATTAGTCTATGGGAGCTCTGTCGGTGGGAGTTTTAAATATAATAAAAACAAAAAATGCACCTTGATAATTGTTTGTTTAAACACTTTGAAATCTTTGTGTCGAAAAATTAAACTGACTCAGAATTTTCTTCCCTACATAAATAATCAATAATAGCAAAGGAAAGAAATTGAAAAAAAAAGAATTTTCAAATTAGAAAAGAAATATATACATTGAAGATATTCGCTCCGGCTGGGACTCGAACCCAGGCCACTCGCTTGGAAGACCAGCGGTCTAGCCATTAGGATATCGGAGTTCTGTCCAGCGGAGTCTTACTGCCTGACTGATACTGCCTGACTGACAGACTGACTCACTGACTGACTGATACTGACTGACAGAATCACTGACTGACCGAGACTGACTGACTAACTGCCTGACTGACTGAGACTGGACTGACTGACTGACTGACTGACTAACTGACTGACTGAGACTGACTGACTGACTGCTTGACTCTCTGACTGGCTATTTCACTGACTGACTGAATGACTAAATGACTGACTGACACTGACTGACTGACTGCTTGACTACTTGACTGACTGCTTGACTGACTAACTGACTGGACAGGACTGACCGACTGACTGACTGACAGACTGACTGAATAAGGATGACTGACAGACTGACTGAATAAGGCTGACTGACTGACTGACTGACAGACTGACTGAATAAAGCTGACCGACTGACTGACTGCCTGACTGACTGACTGACTGAATGACTGACTGACTGACTGACCGAGACTGACTGACTGACTGACTGAGACTGGACTGGACTGACTGACTGACTGACTGACTGAGACTGATCGACTGACTGACTGACTGACTGCCTGACTGACTGACTGACTGAATGACTGACTGACTGAGACTAAATGACTGACTGCTTGACTGACTGGCTGAAGGACTAACTGACTGACTGAGTGACTGACTGACTGGACTGACTGACTGAGACTGAATGACTGAGTGCTTGACTGATTGACTGTCAGACTGACTGACTGACTTCGCAAAAGGGAAAAATAAAAAAAAAAGAATTATAAAATTAGAAAAAAATATTTGCATTTAAGATTTCCTTTCCGGCTGGGATTTGAACCCAGGGCGACACTCATGGAAGCCCAACGCTCTCGCCAATATACTATCGGATCTCTGTTGATCGGTGTCTTAATTATAATAAAAACAAAAAATGCACCCTAGTAATTATTGATCTAAAATCTTTGAAATCTAAAGGTCGAATGATTAAACTGACTCAGAATTTTCTTCCGTACATAAATAATCCATATTTGCAAAAGAAAGAAATTGAAAAAAAAAAGAATCTTCAAATTAGAAGAGAAATATATACATGGAAGCTTTTCGTTCCGGCCGGGACTCGAACCCAGTACCAAGCGCTTGGAACCCAACGGTCTAGCCATTAGGCTACCGGAGCTCTGTCGATGGAAGTCTTAAATATAATAAAAACAAAAAATGCACCTTGGTAATTATTGATTCAAACACTTTGAAATTTACAGGTCGAATAATTAAACTGACTCAGAATTTTTCTCCCTACATTAATAATCAATATTCGCAAAAGAGAAAAATTTAAAAAAAAGAAGAAGAAATTTCAAATTAGAAACTAAAAGTATACATTGAAGATTTCCGTTCAGGCTGGGACTCGAACCCAGGGCCACTCGCTTGGAAACCTAACACTCTAGCCATTAGTCTATGGGAGCTCTGTCGGTGGGAGTTTTAAATATAATAAAAACAAAAAATGCACCTTGGTAATTGTTTATTTAAACACTTTGAAATCTTCGTGTCGAAAAATTAAACTGATTCAGAATTTTCTTCCCTACATAAATAATCAATAATTGCAAAGGAAAGAAATTGAAAAAAAAAAGAATTTTCAAATTAGAAAAGAAATATATACATTGAAGATATTCGCTCCGGCTGGGACTCGAACCCAGGCCACTCGCTTGGAAGACCAGCGGTCTAGCCATTAGGCTATCGGAGTGCTGTCGAGCGGAGTCTTACTGCCTGACTGATACTGCCTGACTGACAGACTGACTCACTGACTGACTGATACTGACTGACTGACTCACTGACTGACCGAGACTGACTGACTAACTGCCTGACTGACTGAGACTGGGCTGACTGACTGACTGACTGACTGACTGACTAACTGACTGACTGAGACTGACTGACTGACTGCTTGACTCTCTGACTGGCTATTTCACTGACTGACTGAATGACTAAATGACTGACTGACACTGACTGACTGACTGCTTGACTACCTGACTGACTGCTTGACTGACTAACTGACTGGACAGGACTGACCGACTGACTGACTGACAGACTGACTGAATAAGGATGACTGACAGACTGACTGAATAAGGCTGACTGACTGACTGACTGACAGACTGACTGAATAAGGCTGTCCGACTGACTGACTGCCTGACTGATTGACTGACTGAATGACTGACTAACTGACTGACCGAGACTGACTGACTGACTGACTGAGACTGGACTGGACTGACTGACTGACTGACTGACTGAGACTGACTGACTGCTTTAGTGACTAACTGACTGCACAGGACTGACCGACTGACTGACTGACTGACTGCCTGAGTGACTGACTGACTGAATGACTGACTGACTGAGACTAAATGACTGACTGCTTGACTGACTGGCTGAAGGACTAACTGACTGACTGAGTGACTGACTGACTGGACTGACTGACTGAGACTGAATGACTGAGTGCTTGACTGATTGACTGTCAGACTGACTGACTGACTTCGCAAAAGGGAAAAATAAAAAAAAAGAATTATAAAATTAGAAAAAAATATTTGCATTTAAGATTTCCTTTCCGGCTGGGATTTGAACCCAGGGCGACACTCATGGAAGCCCAACGCTCTCGCCAATATACTATCGGATCTCTGTTGATCGGTGTCTTAATTATAATAAAAACAAAAAATGCACTTTAGTAATTATTGATCTAAAATCTTTGAAATCTAAAGGTCGAATGATTAAACTGACTCAGAATTTTCTTCCGTACATAAATAATCCATATTTGCAAGAGAAAGAAATTGAAAAAAAAAGAATCTTCAAATTAGAAGAGAAATATATACATGGAAGATTTTCGTTCCGGCCGGGACTCGAACCCAGTACCACGCGCTTGGAACCCAACGGTCTAGCCATTAGGCTATCGGAGCTCTGTCGATGGAAGTCTTAAATATAATAAAAACAAAAAATGCACCTTGGTAATTATTGATTCAAACACTTTGAAATATACAGGTCGAATAATTAAACTGACTCAGAATTTTTCTCCCTACATAAATAATCAATATTCGCAAAAGAGAAAAATTAAAAAAAAAGAAGAAGAAATTTCAAATTAGAAACTAAAAGTATACATTGAAGATTTTCGTTCAGGCTGGGACTCGAACCCAGGGCCACTCGCTTGGAAGCCTAACACTCTAGCCATTAGTCTATGGGAGCTCGGTCGGTGGGAGTTTTAAATATAATAAAAACAAAAAATGCACCTTGGTAATTGTTTATTTAAACACTTTGAAATCTTCGTGTCGAAAAATTAAACTGGCTCAGAATTTTCTTCCCTACATAAATAATCAATAATTGCAAAGGAAAGAAATTGAAAAAAAAAAGAATTTTCAAATTAGAAAAGAAATATATACATTGAAGATATTCGCTCCGGCTGGGACTCGAACCCAGGCCACTCGCTTGGAAGACCAGCGGTCTAGCCATTAGGCTATCGGAGTTCGGTCGAGCGGAGTCTTACTGCCTGACTGATACTGCCTGACTGACAGACTGACTCACTGACTGACTGATACTGACTGACTGACTCACTGACTGACCGAGACTGACTGACTAACTGCCTGACTGACTGAGACTGGACTGACTGACTGACTGACTGACTGACTGACTAACAGACTGACTGAGACTGACTGATTGACTGAATGACTAAATGACTGACTGACACTGACTGACTGACTGCTTGACTACCTGACTGACTGCTTGACTGACTAACTGACTGGACAGGACTGACCGACAGACTGACTGACAGACTGACTGAATAAGGATGACTGACAGACTGACTGAATAAGGCTGACTGACTGACTGACTGACAGACTGACTGAATAAGGCTGTCCGACTGACTGACTGCCTGACTGATTGACTGACTGAATGACTGACTAACTGACTGACCGAGACTGACTGACTGACTGACTGAGACTGGACTGGACTGACTGACTGACTGACTGACTGACTGAGACTGACTGACTGCTTTAGTGACTAACTGATTGCACAGGACTGACCGACTGACTGACTGACAGACTGCCTGAGTGACTGACTGACTGAATGACTGACTGACTGAGACTAAATGACTGACTGCTTGACTGACTGGCTGAAGGACTAACTGACTGACTGAGTGACTGACTGACTGGACTGACTGACTGAGACTGAATGACTGAGTGCTTGACTGATTGACTGTCAGACTGACTGACTGACTTCGCAAAAGGGAAAAATAAAAAAAAAGAATTATAAAATTAGAAAAAAATATTTGCATTTAAGATTTCCTTTCCGGCTGGGATTTGAAGACAGGGCGACACTCATGGAAGCCCAACGCTCTCGCCAATATACTATCGGATCTCTGTTGATCGGTGTCTTAATTATAATAAAAACAAAAAATGCACCTTAGTAATTATTGATCTAAAATCTTTGAAATCTAAAGGTCGAATGATTAAACTGACTCAGAATTTTCTTCCGTACATAAATAATCCATATTTGCAAAAGAAAGAAATTGAAAAAAAAAAAGAATCTTCAAATTAGAAGAGAAATATATACATGGAAGATTTTCGTTCCGGCCGGGACTCGAACCCAGTACCACGCGCTTGGAACCCAACGGTCTATCCATTAGGCTATCGGAGCTCTGTCGATGGAAGTCTTAAATATAATAAAAACAAAAAATGCACCTTGGTAATTATTGATTCAAACACTTTGAAATTTACAGGTCGAATAATTAAACTGACTCAGAATTTTTCTACCTACATAAATAATCAATATTCGCAAAAGAGAAAAAATAAAAAAAAAGAAGAAGAAATTTCAAATTAGAAACTAAAAGTATGCATTGAAGATTTTCGTTCAGGCTGGGACTCGAACCCAGGGCCACTCGCTTGGAAGCCTAACACTCTAGCCATTAGTCTATGGGAGCTCTGTCGGTGGGAGTTTTAAATATAATAAAAACAAAAAATGCACCTTGGTAATTGTTTATTTAAACACTTTGAAATCTTCGTGTCGAAAAATTAAACTGACTCAGAATTTTCTTCCCTACATAAATAATCAATAATTGCAAAGGAAAGAAATTGAAAAAAAAAAGAATTTTCAAATTAGAAAAGAAACATATACATTGAAGATATTCGCTCCGGCTGGGACTCAAACCCAGGCCTTTCGCTTGGAAGACCAGCGGTCTAGCCATTAGGCTATCGGAGTTCTGTCGAGCGGAGTCTTACTGCCTGACTGATACTGCCTGACTGACAGACTGACTCACTGACTGACTGATACTGACTGACTGACTCACTGACTGACCGAGACTGACTGACTAACTGCCTGACTGACTGAGACTGGACTGACTGACTGACTGACTGACTGACTGACTAACTGACTGACTGAGACTGACTGACTGACTGCTTGACTCTCTGACTGGCTATTTCACTGACTGACTGAATGACTAAATGACTGACTGACACTGACTGACTGACTGCTTGACTACCTGACTGACTGCTTGACTGACTAACTGACTGGACAGGACTGACCGACTGACTGACTGACAGACTGACTGAATAAGGATGACTGACAGACTGACTGAATAAGGCTGACTGACTGACTGACTGACAGACTGACTGAATAAGGCTGACCGACTGACTGACTGCCTGACTGACTGACTGACTGAATGACTGACTGACTGACTGACCGAGACTGACTGACTGACTGACTGACTGAGACTGGACTGGACTGACTGACTGACTTACTGACTGAGACTGACTGACTGCTTTAGTGACTAACTGACTGCACAGGACTGACCGACTGACTGACTGACTGACTGCCTGAGTGACTGACTGGCTGAAGGACTAACTGACTGACTGAGTGACTGACTGACTGGACTGACTGACTGAGACTGAATGACTGAGTGCTTGACTGATTGACTGTCAGACTGACTGACTGACTTCGCAAAAGGGAAAAATAAAAAAAAAGAATTATAAAATTAGAAAAAAATATTTGCATTTAAGATTTCCTTTCCGGCTGGGATTTGAAGACAGGGCGACACTCATGGAAGCCCAACGCTCTCGCCAATATACTATCGGATCTCTGTTGATCGGTGTCTTAATTATAATAAAAACAAAAAATGCACCTTAGTAATTATTGATCTAAAATCTTTGAAATCTAAAGGTCGAATGATTAAACTGACTCAGAATTTTCTTCCGTACATAAATAATCCATATTTGCAAAAGAAAGAAATTGAAAAAAAAAAGAATCTTCAAATTAGAAGAGAAATGTATACATGGAAGCTTTTCGTTCCGGCCGGGACTCGAACCCAGTACCACGCACTTGGAACCCAACGGTCTATCCATTAGGCTATCGGAGCTCTGTCGATGGAAGTCTTAAATATAATAAAAACAAAAAATGCACCTTGGTAATTATTGATTCAAACACTTTGAAATTTACAGGTCGAATAATTAAACTGGCTCAGAATTTTTCTACCTACATAAATAATCAATATTCGCAAAAGAGAAAAAATAAAAAAAAAGAAGAAGAAATTTCAAATTAGAAACTAAAAGTATACATTGAAGATTTTCGTTCAGGCAGGGACTCGAACCCAGGGCCACTCGCTTCGAAGCCTAACACTCTAGCCATAAGTCTATGGGAGCTCTGTCGGTGGGAGTTTTAAATATAATAAAAACAAAAAATGCACCTTGGTAATTGTTTATTTAAACACTTTGAAATCTTCGTGTCGAAAAATTAAACTGACTCAGAATTTTCTTCCCTACATAAATAATCAATAATTGCAAAGGAAAGAAATTGAAAAAAAAAAGAATTTTCAAATTGGAAAAGAAACATATACATTGAAGATATTCGCTCCGGCTGGGACTCAAACCCAGGCCACTCGCTTGCAAGACCAGCGGTCTAGCCATTAGGCTATCGGAGTTCTGTCGAGCGGAGTGTTACTGCCTGACTGATACTGCCTGACTGACAGACTGACTCACTGACTGACTGATACTGACTGACTGACTCACTGACTGACCGAGACTGACTGACTAACTGCCTGACTGACTGAGACTGGACTGACTGACTGACTGACTGACTGACTGACTAACTGACTGACTGAGACTGACTGACTGACTGCTTGACTCTCTGACTGGCTATTTCACTGACTGACTGAATGACTAAATGACTGACTGACACTGACTGACTGACTGCTTGACTACCTGACTGACTGCTTGACTGACTAACTGACTGGACAGGACTGACCGACTGACTGACTGACAGACTGACTGAATAAGGATGACTGACAGACTGACTGAATAAGGCTGACTGACTGACTGACTGACTGACAGACTGACTGAATAAGGCTGACCGACTGACTGACTGCCTGACTGACTGACTGACTGAATGACTGACTGACTGACTGACCGAGACTGACTGACTGACTGACTGAGACTGGACTGGACTGACTGTCTGACTGACTGACTGAGACTGACTGACTGCTTTAGTGACTAACTGACTGCACAGGACTGACCGACTGACTGACTGACTGACTGCCTGACTGACTGACTGACTGAATGACTGACTGACTGAGACTAAATGACTGACTGCTTGACTGACTGGCTGAAGGACTAACTGACTGACTGAGTGACTGACTGACTGGACTGACTGACTGAGACTGAATGACTGAGTGCTTGACTGATTGACTGTCAGACTGACTGACTGACTTCGCAAAAGGGAAAAATAAAAAAAAGAATTATAAAATTAGAAAAAAATATTTGCATTTAAGATTTCCTTTCCGGCCGGGACTCGAACCCAGTACCACGCGCTAGGAACCCAACGGTCTAGCTATTAGGCTATCGGAGCTCTGTCGATGGAAGTCTTAAATATAATAAAAACAAAAAATGCACCTTGGTAATTATTGATTCAAACACTTTGAAATTTACAGGTCGAATAATTAAACTGACTCAGAATTTTTCTCCCTACATAAATAATCAATATTCGCAAAAGAGAAAAATTAAAAAAAAAAGAAGAAGAAATTTCAAATTAGAAACTAAAAGTATACATCGAAGATTTTCGTTCAGGCTGGGACTCGAACCCAGGGCCACTCGCTTGGAAGCCTAACACTCTAGCCATTAGTCTATGGGAGCTCTGTCGGTGGGAGTTTTAAATATAATAAAAACAAAAAATGCACCTTGATAATTGTTTGTTTAAACACTTTGAAATCTTTGTGTCGAAAAATTAAACTGACTCAGAATTTTCTTCCCTACATAAATAATCAATAATAGCAAAGGAAAGAAATTGAAAAAAAAAGAATTTTCAAATTAGAAAAGAAATATATACATTGAAGATATTCGCTCCGGCTGGGACTCGAACCCAGGCCACTCGCTTGGAAGACCAGCGGTCTAGCCATTAGGATATCGGAGTTCTGTCCAGCGGAGTCTTACTGCCTGACTGATACTGCCTGACTGACAGACTGACTCACTGACTGACTGATACTGACTGACAGAATCACTGACTGACCGAGACTGACTGACTAACTGCCTGACTGACTGAGACTGGACTGACTGACTGACTGACTGACTGACTGACTAACTGACTGACTGAGACTGACTGACTGACTGCTTGACTCTCTGACTGGCTATTTCACTGACTGACTGAATGACTAAATGACTGACTGACACTGACTGACTGACTGCTTGACTACTTGACTGACTGCTTGACTGACTAACTGACTGGACAGGACTGACCGACTGACTGACTGACAGACTGACTGAATAAGGATGACTGACAGACTGACTGAATAAGGCTGACTGACTGACTGACTGACAGACTGACTGAATAAAGCTGACCGACTGACTGACTGCCTGACTGACTGACTGACTGAATGACTGACTGACTGACTGACCGAGACTGACTGACTGACTGACTGAGACTGGACTGGACTGACTGACTGACTGACTGACTGAGACTGATCGACTGACTGACTGACTGACTGCCTGACTGACTGACTGACTGAATGACTGACTGACTGAGACTAAATGACTGACTGCTTGACTGACTGGCTGAAGGACTAACTGACTGACTGAGTGACTGACTGACTGGACTGACTGACTGAGACTGAATGACTGAGTGCTTGACTGATTGACTGTCAAACTGACTGACTGACTTCGCAAAAGGGAAAAATAAAAAAAAAAAGAATTATAAAATTAGAAAAAAATATTTGCATTTAAGATTTCCTTTCCGGCTGGGATTTGAACCCAGGGCGACACTCATGGAAGCCCAACGCTCTCGCCGATATACTATCGGATCTCTGTTGATCGGTGTCTTAATTATAATAAAAACAAAAAATGCACCCTAGTAATTATTGATCTAAAATCTTTGAAATCTAAAGGTCGAATGATTAAACTGACTCAGAATTTTCTTCCGTACATAAATAATCCATATTTGCAAAAGAAAGAAATTGAAAAAAAAAAGAATCTTCAAATTAGAAGAGAAATATATACATGGAAGCTTTTCGTTCCGGCCGGGACTCGAACCCAGTACCAAGCGCTTGGAACCCAACGGTCTAGCCATTAGGCTACCGGAGCTCTGTCGATGGAAGTCTTAAATATAATAAAAACAAAAAATGCACCTTGGTAATTATTGATTCAAACACTTTGAAATTTACAGGTCGAATAATTAAACTGACTCAGAATTTTTCTCCCTACATTAATAATCAATATTCGCAAAAGAGAAAAATTTAAAAAAAAGAAGAAGAAATTTCAAATTAGAAACTAAAAGTATACATTGAAGATTTTCGTTCAGGCTGGGACTCGAACCCAGGGCCACTCGCTTGGAAACCTAACACTCTAGCCATTAGTCTATGGGAGCTCTGTCGGTGGGAGTTTTAAATATAATAAAAACAAAAAATGCACCTTGGTAATTGTTTATTTAAACACTTTGAAATCTTCGTGTCGAAAAATTAAACTGATTCAGAATTTTCTTCCCTACATAAATAATCAATAATTGCAAAGGAAAGAAATTGAAAAAAAAAAGAATTTTCAAATTAGAAAAGAAATATATACATTGAAGATATTCGCTCCGGCTGGGACTCGAACCCAGGCCACTCGCTTGGAAGACCAGCGGTCTAGCCATTAGGCTATCGGAGTTCTGTCGAGCGGAGTCTTACTGCCTGACTGATACTGCCTGACTGACAGACTGACTCACTGACTGACTGATACTGACTGACTGACTCACTGACTGACCGAGACTGACTGACTAACTGCCTGACTGACTGAGACTGGGCTGACTGACTGACTGACTGACTGACTGACTAACTGACTGACTGAGACTGACTGACTGACTGCTTGACTCTCTGACTGGCTATTTCACTGACTGACTGAATGACTAAATTACTGACTGACACTGACTGACTGACTGCTTGACTACCTGACTGACTGCTTGACTGACTAACTGACTGGACAGGACTGACCGACTGACTGACTGACAGACTGACTGAATAAGGATGACTGACAGACTGACTGAATAAGGCTGACTGACTGACTGACTGACAGACTGACTGAATAAGGCTGTCCGACTGACTGACTGCCTGACTGATTGACTGACTGAATGACTGACTAACTGACTGACCGAGACTGACTGACTGACTGACTGAGACTGGACTGGACTGACTGACTGACTGACTGACTGAGACTGACTGACTGCTTTAGTGACTAACTGACTGCACAGGACTGACCGACTGACTGACTGACTGACTGCCTGAGTGACTGACTGACTGAATGACTGACTGACTGAGACTAAATGACTGACTGCTTGACTGACTGGCTGAAGGACTAACTGACTGACTGAGTGACTGACTGACTGGACTGACTGACTGAGACTGAATGACTGAGTGCTTGACTGATTGACTGTCAGACTGACTGACTGACTTCGCAAAAGGGAAAAATAAAAAAAAAAGAATTATAAAATTAGAAAAAAATATTTGCATTTAAGATTTCCTTTCCGGCTGGGATTTGAACCCAGGGCGACACTCATGGAAGCCCAACGCTCTCGCCAATATACTATCGGATCTCTGTTGATCGGTGTCTTAATTATAATAAAAACAAAAAATGCACTTTAGTAATTATTGATCTAAAATCTTTGAAATCTAAAGGTCGAATGATTAAACTGACTCAGAATTTTCTTCCGTACATAAATAATCCATATTTGCAAGAGAAAGAAATTGAAAAAAAAAGAATCTTCAAATTAGAAGAGAAATATATACATGGAAGATTTTCGTTCCGGCCGGGACTCGAACCCAGTACCACGCGCTTGGAACCCAACGGTCTAGCCATTAGGCTATCGGAGCTCTGTCGATGGAAGTCTTAAATATAATAAAAACAAAAAATGCACCTTGGTAATTATTGATTCAAACACTTTGAAATATACAGGTCGAATAATTAAACTGACTCAGAATTTTTCTCCCTACATAAATAATCAATATTCGCAAAAGAGAAAAATTAAAAAAAAAGAAGAAGAAATTTCAAATTAGAAACTAAAAGTATACATTGAAGATTTTCGTTCAGGTTGGGACTCGAACCCAGGGCCACTCGCTTGGAAGCCTAACACTCTAGCCATTAGTCTATGGGAGCTCGGTCGGTGGGAGTTTTAAATATAATAAAAACAAAAAATGCACCTTGGTAATTGTTTATTTAAACACTTTGAAATCTTCGTGTCGAAAAATTAAACTGGCTCAGAATTTTCTTCCCTACATAAATAATCAATAATTGCAAAGGAAAGAAATTGAAAAAAAAAAGAATTTTCAAATTAGAAAAGAAATATATACATTGAAGATATTCGCTCCGGCTGGGACTCGAACCCAGGCCACTCGCTTGGAAGACCAGCGGTCTAGCCATTAGGCTATCGGAGTTCGGTCGAGCGGAGTCTTACTGCCTGACTGATACTGCCTGACTGACAGACTGACTCACTGACTGACTGATACTGACTGACTGACTCACTGACTGACCGAGACTGACTGACTAACTGCCTGACTGACTGAGACTGGACTGACTGACTGACTGACTGACTAACAGACTGACTGAGACTGACTGACTGACTGAATGACTAAATGACTGACTGACACTGACTGACTGACTGCTTGACTACCTGACTGACTGCTTGACTGACTAACTGACTGGACAGGACTGACCGACTGACTGACTGACAGACTGACTGAATAAGGATGACTGACAGACTGACTGAATAAGGCTGACTGACTGACTGACTGACAGACTGACTGAATAAGGCTGACCGACTGACTGACTGCCTGACTGACTGACTGACTGAATGACTGACTGACTGACTGACCGAGACTGACTGACTGACTGACTGAGACTGGACTGGACTGACTGACTGACTGACTGACTGAGACTGACTGACTGCTTTAGTGACTAACTGACTGCACAGGACTGACCGACTGACTGACTGACTGACTGACTGCCTGACTGACTGACTGACTGAATGACTGACTGACTGAGACTAAATGACTGACTGCTTGACTGACTGGCTGAAGGACTAACTGACTGACTGAGTGACTGACTGACTGGACTGACTGACTGAGACTGAATGACTGAGTGCTTGACTGATTGACTGTCAGACTGACTGACTGACTTCGCAAAAGGGAAAAATAAAAAAAAAAGAATTATAAAATTAGAAAAAAATATTTGCATTTAAGATTTCCTTTCCGGCTGGGATTTGAACCCAGGGCGACACTCATGGAAGCCCAACGCTCTCGCCAATATACTATCGGATCTCTGTTGATCGGTGTCTTAATTATAATAAAAACAAAAAATGCACCTTAGTAATTATTGATCTAAAATCTTTGAAATCCAAAGGTCGAATGATTAAACTGACTCAGAATTTTCTTCCGTACATAAATAATCCATATTTGCAAAAGAAAGAAATTGAAAAAAAAAAGAATCTTTAAATTAGAAGAGAAATATATACATGGAAGATTTTCGTTCCGGCCGGGACTCGAACCCAGTACCACGCGCTTGGAACCCAACGGTCTAGCCATTAGGCTATCGGAGCTCTGTCGATGGAAGTCTTAAATATAATAAAAACAAAAAATGCACCTTGGTAATTATTGATTCAAACACTTTGAAATTTACAGGTCGAATAATTAAACTGACTCAGAATTTTTCTCCCTACATAAATAATCAATATTCGCAAAAGAGAAACATTAAAAAAAAGAAGAAGAAATTTCAAATTAGAAACTATAAGTATACATTGAAGATTTTCGTTCAGGCTGGGACTCGAACCCAGGGCCACTCGCTTGGAAGCCTAACACTCTAGCCATTAGTCTATGGGAGCTCTGTCGGTGGGAGTTTTAAATATAATAAAAACAAAAAATGCACCTTGATAATTGTTTGTTTAAACACTTTGAAATCTTTGTGTCGAAAAATTAAACTGACTCAGAATTTTCTTCCCTACATAAATAATCAATAATAGCAAAGGAAAGAAATTGAAAAAAAAAGAATTTTCAAATTAGAAAAGAAATATATACATTGAAGATATTCGCTCCGGCTGGGACTCGAACCCAGGCCACTCGCTTGGAAGACCAGCGGTCTAGCCATTAGGATATCGGAGTTCTGTCCAGCGGAGTCTTACTGCCTGACTGATACTGCCTGACTGACAGACTGACTCACTGACTGACTGATACTGACTGACAGAATCACTGACTGACCGAGACTGACTGACTAACTGCCTGACTGACTGAGACTGGACTGACTGACTGACTGACTGACTGACTGACTAACTGACTGACTGAGACTGACTGACTGACTGCTTGACTCTCTGACTGGCTATTTCACTGACTGACTGAATGACTAAATGACTGACTGACACTGACTGACTGACTGCTTGACTACTTGACTGACTGCTTGACTGACTAACTGACTGGACAGGACTGACCGACTGACTGACTGACAGACTGACTGAATAAGGATGACTGACAGACTGACTGAATAAGGCTGACTGACTGACTGACTGACAGACTGACTGAATAAAGCTGACCGACTGACTGACTGCCTGACTGACTGACTGACTGAATGACTGACTGACTGACTGACCGAGACTGACTGACTGACTGACTGAGACTGGACTGGACTGACTGACTGACTGACTGACTGAGACTGATCGACTGACTGACTGACTGACTGCCTGACTGACTGACTGACTGAATGACTGACTGACTGAGACTAAATGACTGACTGCTTGACTGACTGGCTGAAGGACTAACTGACTGACTGAGTGACTGACTGACTGGACTGACTGACTGAGACTGAATGACTGAGTGCTTGACTGATTGACTGTCAAACTGACTGACTGACTTCGCAAAAGGGAAAAATAAAAAAAAAAAGAATTATAAAATTAGAAAAAAATATTTGCATTTAAGATTTCCTTTCCGGCTGGGATTTGAACCCAGGGCGACACTCATGGAAGCCCAACGCTCTCGCCGATATACTATCGGATCTCTGTTGATCGGTGTCTTAATTATAATAAAAACAAAAAATGCACCCTAGTAATTATTGATCTAAAATCTTTGAAATCTAAAGGTCGAATGATTAAACTGACTCAGAATTTTCTTCCGTACATAAATAATCCATATTTGCAAAAGAAAGAAATTGAAAAAAAAAAGAATCTTCAAATTAGAAGAGAAATATATACATGGAAGCTTTTCGTTCCGGCCGGGACTCGAACCCAGTACCAAGCGCTTGGAACCCAACGGTCTAGCCATTAGGCTACCGGAGCTCTGTCGATGGAAGTCTTAAATATAATAAAAACAAAAAATGCACCTTGGTAATTATTGATTCAAACACTTTGAAATTTACAGGTCGAATAATTAAACTGACTCAGAATTTTTCTCCCTACATTAATAATCAATATTCGCAAAAGAGAAAAATTTAAAAAAAAGAAGAAGAAATTTCAAATTAGAAACTAAAAGTATACATTGAAGATTTTCGTTCAGGCTGGGACTCGAACCCAGGGCCACTCGCTTGGAAACCTAACACTCTAGCCATTAGTCTATGGGAGCTCTGTCGGTGGGAGTTTTAAATATAATAAAAACAAAAAATGCACCTTGGTAATTGTTTATTTAAACACTTTGAAATCTTCGTGTCGAAAAATTAAACTGATTCAGAATTTTCTTCCCTACATAAATAATCAATAATTGCAAAGGAAAGAAATTGAAAAAAAAAAGAATTTTCAAATTAGAAAAGAAATATATACATTGAAGATATTCGCTCCGGCTGGGACTCGAACCCAGGCCACTCGCTTGGAAGACCAGCGGTCTAGCCATTAGGCTATCGGAGTTCTGTCGAGCGGAGTCTTACTGCCTGACTGATACTGCCTGACTGACAGACTGACTCACTGACTGACTGATACTGACTGACTGACTCACTGACTGACCGAGACTGACTGACTAACTGCCTGACTGACTGAGACTGGGCTGACTGACTGACTGACTGACTGACTGACTAACTGACTGACTGAGACTGACTGACTGACTGCTTGACTCTCTGACTGGCTATTTCACTGACTGACTGAATGACTAAATTACTGACTGACACTGACTGACTGACTGCTTGACTACCTGACTGACTGCTTGACTGACTAACTGACTGGACAGGACTGACCGACTGACTGACTGACAGACTGACTGAATAAGGATGACTGACAGACTGACTGAATAAGGCTGACTGACTGACTGACTGACAGACTGACTGAATAAGGCTGTCCGACTGACTGACTGCCTGACTGATTGACTGACTGAATGACTGACTAACTGACTGACCGAGACTGACTGACTGACTGACTGAGACTGGACTGGACTGACTGACTGACTGACTGACTGAGACTGACTGACTGCTTTAGTGACTAACTGACTGCACAGGACTGACCGACTGACTGACTGACTGACTGCCTGAGTGACTGACTGACTGAATGACTGACTGACTGAGACTAAATGACTGACTGCTTGACTGACTGGCTGAAGGACTAACTGACTGACTGAGTGACTGACTGACTGGACTGACTGACTGAGACTGAATGACTGAGTGCTTGACTGATTGACTGTCAGACTGACTGACTGACTTCGCAAAAGGGAAAAATAAAAAAAAAAGAATTATAAAATTAGAAAAAAATATTTGCATTTAAGATTTCCTTTCCGGCTGGGATTTGAACCCAGGGCGACACTCATGGAAGCCCAACGCTCTCGCCAATATACTATCGGATCTCTGTTGATCGGTGTCTTAATTATAATAAAAACAAAAAATGCACTTTAGTAATTATTGATCTAAAATCTTTGAAATCTAAAGGTCGAATGATTAAACTGACTCAGAATTTTCTTCCGTACATAAATAATCCATATTTGCAAGAGAAAGAAATTGAAAAAAAAAGAATCTTCAAATTAGAAGAGAAATATATACATGGAAGATTTTCGTTCCGGCCGGGACTCGAACCCAGTACCACGCGCTTGGAACCCAACGGTCTAGCCATTAGGCTATCGGAGCTCTGTCGATGGAAGTCTTAAATATAATAAAAACAAAAAATGCACCTTGGTAATTATTGATTCAAACACTTTGAAATATACAGGTCGAATAATTAAACTGACTCAGAATTTTTCTCCCTACATAAATAATCAATATTCGCAAAAGAGAAAAATTAAAAAAAAAGAAGAAGAAATTTCAAATTAGAAACTAAAAGTATACATTGAAGATTTTCGTTCAGGTTGGGACTCGAACCCAGGGCCACTCGCTTGGAAGCCTAACACTCTAGCCATTAGTCTATGGGAGCTCGGTCGGTGGGAGTTTTAAATATAATAAAAACAAAAAATGCACCTTGGTAATTGTTTATTTAAACACTTTGAAATCTTCGTGTCGAAAAATTAAACTGGCTCAGAATTTTCTTCCCTACATAAATAATCAATAATTGCAAAGGAAAGAAATTGAAAAAAAAAGAATTTTCAAATTAGAAAAGAAATATATACATTGAAGATATTCGCTCCGGCTGGGACTCGAACCCAGGCCACTCGCTTGGAAGACCAGCGGTCTAGCCATTAGGCTATCGGAGTTCGGTCGAGCGGAGTCTTACTGCCTGACTGATACTGCCTGACTGACAGACTGACTCACTGACTGACTGATACTGACTGACTGACTCACTGACTGACCGAGACTGACTGACTAACTGCCTGACTGACTGAGACTGGACTGACTGACTGACTGACTGACTAACAGACTGACTGAGACTGACTGACTGACTGAATGACTAAATGACTGACTGACACTGACTGACTGACTGCTTGACTACCTGACTGACTGCTTGACTGACTAACTGACTGGACAGGACTGACCGACTGACTGACTGACAGACTGACTGAATAAGGATGACTGACAGACTGACTGAATAAGGCTGACTGACTGACTGACTGACAGACTGACTGAATAAGGCTGACCGACTGACTGACTGACTGAATGACTGACTGACTGACTGACCGAGACTGACTGACTGACTGACTGAGACTGGACTGGACTGACTGACTGACTGACTGACTGAGACTGACTGACTGCTTTAGTGACTAACTGACTGCACAGGACTGACCGACTGACTGACTGACTGACTGACTGCCTGACTGACTGACTGACTGAATGACTGACTGACTGAGACTAAATGACTGACTGCTTGACTGACTGGCTGAAGGACTAACTGACTGACTGAGTGACTGACTGACTGGACTGACTGACTGAGACTGAATGACTGAGTGCTTGACTGATTGACTGTCAGACTGACTGACTGACTTCGCAAAAGGGAAAAATAAAAAAAAAAGAATTATAAAATTAGAAAAAAATATTTGCATTTAAGATTTCCTTTCCGGCTGGGATTTGAACCCAGGGCGACACTCATGGAAGCCCAACGCTCTCGCCAATATACTATCGGATCTCTGTTGATCGGTGTCTTAATTATAATAAAAACAAAAAATGCACCTTAGTAATTATTGATCTAAAATCTTTGAAATCCAAAGGTCGAATGATTAAACTGACTCAGAATTTTCTTCCGTACATAAATAATCCATATTTGCAAAAGAAAGAAATTGAAAAAAAAAAGAATCTTTAAATTAGAAGAGAAATATATACATGGAAGATTTTCGTTCCGGCCGGGACTCGAACCCAGTACCACGCGCTTGGAACCCAACGGTCTAGCCATTAGGCTATCGGAGCTCTGTCGATGGAAGTCTTAAATATAATAAAAACAAAAAATGCACCTTGGTAATTATTGATTCAAACACTTTGAAATTTACAGGTCGAATAATTAAACTGACTCAGAATTTTTCTCCCTACATAAATAATCAATATTCGCAAAAGAGAAACATTAAAAAAAAGAAGAAGAAATTTCAAATTAGAAACTATAAGTATACATTGAAGATTTTCGTTCAGGCTGGGACTCGAACCCAGGGCCACTCGCTTGGAAGCCTAACACTCTAGCCATTAGTCTATGGGAGCTCTGTCGGTGGGAGTTTTAAATATAGTAAAAACAAAAAATGCACCTTGGTAATTGTTTATTTAAACACTTTGAAATCTTCGTGTCGAAAAATTAAACTGACTCAGAATTTTCTTCCCTACATAAATAATCAATAATTGCAAAGGAAAGAAATTGAAAAAAAAAAGAATTTTCAAATTAGAAAAGAAATATATACATTGAAGATATTCGCTCCGGCTGGGACTCGAACCCAGGCCACTCGCTTGGAAGACCAGCGGTCTAGCCATTAGGCTATCGGAGTTCTGTCGAGCGGAGTCTTACTGCCTGACTGATACTGCCTGACTGACAGACTGACTCACTGACTGACTGATACTGACTGACTGACTCACTGACTGACCGAGACTGACTGACTAACTGCCTGACTGACTGAGACTGGACTGACTGACTGACTGACTGACTGACTGACTAACTGACTGACTGAGACTGACTGACTGACTGCTTGACTCTCTGACTGGCTATTTCACTGACTGACTGAATGACTAAATGACTGACTGACACTGACTGACTGACACTGACTGACTGACTGCTTGACTGACTAACTGACTGGACAGGACTGACCGACTGACTGACTGACAGACTGACTGAATAAGGATGACTGACAGACTGACTGAATAAGGCTGACTGACTGACTGACTGACAGACTGACTGAATAAGGCTGTCCGACTGACTGACTGCCTGACTGACTGACTGACTGAATGACTGACTGACTGACTGACCGAGACTGACTGACTGACTGACTGACTGAGACTGGACTGGACTGACTGACTGACAGACTGACTGAGACTGACTGACTGCTTTAGTGACTAACTGACTGCACAGGACTGACCGACTGACTGACTGACTGACTGCCTGAGTGACTGACTGACTGAATGACTGACTGACTGACTGACCGAGACTGACTGACTGACTGACTGACTGAGACTGGACTGGACTGACTGACTGACAGACTGACTGAGACTGACTGACTGCTTTAGTGACTAACTGACTGCACAGGACTGACCGACTGACTGACTGACTGACTGCCTGAGTGACTGACTGACTGAATGACTGACTGACTGAGACTAAATGACTGACTGGCTGAAGGACTAACTGACTGACTGAGTGACTGACTGACTGGACTGACTGACTGAGACTGAATGACTGAGTGCTTGACTGATTGACTGTCAGACTGACTGACTGACTTCGCAAAAGGGAAAAATAAAAAAAAAGAATTATAAAATTAGAAAAAAATATTTGCATTTAAGATTTCCTTTCCGGCTGGGATTTGAAGACAGGGCGACACTCATGGAAGCCCAACGCTCTCGCCAATATACTATCGGATCTCTGTTGATCGGTGTCTTAATTATAATAAAAACAAAAAATGCACCTTAGTAATTATTGATCTAAAATCTTTGAAATCTAAAGGTCGAATGATTAAACTGACTCAGAATTTTCTTCCGTACATAAATAATCCATATTTGCAAAAGAAAGAAATTGAAAAAAAAAAGAATCTTCAAATTAGAAGAGAAATATATACATGGAAGCTTTTCGTTCCGGCCGGGACTCGAACCCAGTACCACGCGCTTGGAACCCAACGGTCTATCCATTAGGCTATCGGAGCTCTGTCGATGGAAGTCTTAAATATAATAAAAACAAAAAATGCACCTTGGTAATTATTGATTCAAACACTTTGAAATTTACAGGTCGAATAATTAAACTGACTCAGAATTTTTCTCCCTACATAAATAATCAATATTCGCAAAAGAGAAAAATTAAAAAAAAAAGAAGAAGAAATTTCAAATTAGAAACTAAAAGTATACATCGAAGATTTTCGTTCAGGCTGGGACTCGAACCCAGGGCCACTCGCTTGGAAGCCTAACACTCTAGCCATTAGTCTATGGGAGCTCTGTCGGTGGGAGTTTTAAATATAATAAAAACAAAAAATGCACCTTGATAATTGTTTGTTTAAACACTTTGAAATCTTTGTGTCGAAAAATTAAACTGACTCAGAATTTTCTTCCCTACATAAATAATCAATAATTGCAAAGGAAAGAAATTGAAAAAAAAAAAGAATTTTCAAATTAGAAATGAAATATATACATTGAAGATATTCGCTCCGGCTGGGACTCGAACCCAGGCCACTCGCTTGGAAGACCAGCGGTCTAGCCATTAGGCTATCGGAGTTCTGTCGAGCGGAGTCTTACTGCCTGACTGATACTGCCTGACTGACAGACTGACTCACTGACTGACTGATACTGACTGACTGACTCACTGACTGACCGAGACTGACTGACTAACTGCCTGACTGACTGAGACTGGACTGACTGACTGACTGACTGACTGACTGACTAACTGACTGACTGAGACTGACTGACTGACTGCTTGACTCTCTGACTGGCTATTTCACTGACTGACTGAATGACTAAATGACTGACTGACACTGACTGACTGACTGCTTGACTACCTGACTGACTGCTTGACTGACTAACTGACTGGACAGGACTGACCGACTGACTGACTGACAGACTGACTGAATAAGGATGACTGACAGACTGACTGAATAAGGCTGACTGACTGACTGACTGACAGACTGACTGAATAAGGCTGACCGACTGACTGACTGACTGACTGACTGACTGACTGAATGACTGACTGACTGACTGACCGAGACTGACTGACTGACTGACTGACTGCTTTAGTGACTAACTGACTGCACAGGACTGACCGACTGACTGACTGACTGACTGCCTGACTGACTGACTGACTGAATGACTGACTGACTGAGACTAAATGACTGACTGCTTGACTGACTGGCTGAAGGACTAACTGACTGACTGAGTGACTGACTGACTGGACTGACTGACTGAGACTGAATGACTGAGTGCTTGACTGATTGACTGTCAGACTGACTGACTGACTTCGCAAAAGGGAAAAATAAAAAAAAAAGAATTATAAAATTAGAAAAAAATATTTGCAGTTAAGATTTCCTTTCCGGCTGGGATTTGAACCCAGGGCGACACTCATGGAAGCCCAACGCTCTCGCCAATATACTATCGGATCTTTGTTGATCGGTGTCTTAATTATAATAAAAACAAAAAATGCACTTTAGTAATTATTGATCTAAAATCTTTGAAATCTAAAGGTCGAATGATTAAACTGACTCAGAATTTTCTTCCGTACATAAATAATCCATATTTGCAAAAGAAAGAAATTGAAAAAAAAAGAATCTTCAAATTAGAAGAGAAATATATACATGGAAGATTTTCGTTCCGGCCGGGACTCGAACCCAGTACCACGCGCTTGGAACCCAACGGTCTAGCCATTAGGCTATCGGAGCTCTGTCGATGGAAGTCCTAAATATAATAAAAACAAAAAATGCACCTTGGTAATTATTGATTCAAACACTTTGAAATTTACAGGTCGAATAATTAAACTGACTCAGAATTTTTCTCCCTACATAAATAATCAATATTCGCAAAAGAGAAAAATTAAAAAAAAAGAAGAAGAAATTTCAAATTAGAAACTAAAAGTATACATTGAAGATTTTCGTTCAGGCTGGGACTCGAACCCAGGGCCACTCGCTTGGAAGCCTAACACTCTAGCCATTAGTCTATGGGAGCTCTGTCGGTGGGTGTTTTAAATATAATAAAAACAAAAAATGCACCTTGGTAATTGTTTATTTAAACACTTTGAAATCTTCGTGTCGAAAAATTAAACTGACTCAGAATTTTCTTCCCTACATAAATAATCAATAATTGCAAAGGAAAGAAATTGAAAAAAAAAAAGAATTTTCAAATAAGAAAAGAAATATATACATTGAAGATATTCGCTCCGGCTGGGACTCGAACCCAGGACACTCGCTTGGAAGACCAGCGGTCTAGCCATTAGGCTATCGGAGTTCTGTCGAGCGGAGTCTTACTGCCTGACTGATACTGCCTGACTGACAGACTGACTCACTGATACTGACTGACTGACTCACTGACTGACCGAGACTGACTGACTAACTGCCTGACTGACTAACTGCCTGACTGACTGAGACTGGACTGACTGACTGACTGACTGACTGACTGACTAACTGACTGACTGAGACTGACTGACTGACTGCTTGACTCTCTGACTGGCTATTTCACTGACTGACTGAATGACTAAATGACTGACTGACACTGACTGACTGACTGCTTGACTACCTGACTGACTGCTTGACTGACTAACTGACTGGACAGGACTGACCGACTGACTGACTGACAGACTGACTGAATAAGGATGACTGACAGACTGACTGAATAAGGCTGACTGACTGACTGACTGAATAAGGCTGACCGACTGACTGACTGCCTGACTGACTGACTGACTGACTGACCGAGACTGACTGACTGACTGACTGAGACTGGACTGGACTGACTGACTGACTGACTGACTGAGACTGACTGACTGCTTTAGTGACTAACTGACCGCACAGGACTGACCGACTGACTGACTGACTGACTGCCTGACTGACTGACTGACTGAATGACTGACTGACTGAGACTAAATGACTGACTGCTTGACTGACTGGCTGAAGGACTAACTGAGTGACTGAGGGACTGACTGACTGGACTGAGTGACTGAGACTGAATGACTGAGTGCTTGACTGATTGACTGTCAGACTGACTGACTGACTTCGCAAAAGGGAAAAATAAAAAAAAAAAGAATTATAAAATTGAAAAAAATATTTGCATTTAAGATTTCCTTTCCGGCTGGGATTTGAACCCAGGGCGACACTCATGGAAGCCCAACGCTCTCGCCAATATACTACCGGATCTCTGTTGATCGGTGTCTTAATTATAATAAAAACAAAAAATGCACCTTAGTAATTATTGATCTAAAATCTTTGAAATCTAAAGGTCGAATGATTAAACTGACTCAGAATTTTCTTCCGTACATAAATAATCCATATTTGCAAAAGAAAGAAATTGAAAAAAAAAGAATCTTTAAATTAGTAGAGAAATATATACATGGAAGATTTTCGTTCCGGCCGGGACTCGAACCCAGTACCACGCGCTTGGAACCCAACGGTCTAGCCATTAGGCTATCGGAGCTCTGTCGAAGGAAGTCTTAAATATAATAAAAACAAAAAATGCACCTTGGTAATTATTGATTCAAACACTTTGAAATTTACAGGTCGAATAATTAAACAGACTCAGAATTTTTCTCCCTACATAAATAATCAATATTCGCAAAAGAGAAACATTAAAAAAAAAAGAAGAAGAAATTTCAAATTAGAAACTAAAAGTATACATTGAAGATTTTCGTTCAGGCTGGGACTCGAACCCAGGGCCACTCGCTTGGAAGCCTAACACTCTAGCCATTAGTCTATGGGAGCTCTGTCAGTGGGAGTTTTAAATATAGTAAAAACAAAAAATGCACCTTGGTAATTGTTTATTTAAACACTTTAAAATCTTCGTGTCGAAAAATTAAACTGACTCAGAATTTTCTTCCCTACATAAATAATCAATAATTGCAAAGGAAAGAAATTGAAAAAAAAAAGAATTTTCAAATTAGAAAAGAAATATATACATTGAAGATATTCGCTCCGGCTGGGACTCGAACCCAGGGCACTCGCTTGGAAGACCAGCGGTCTAGCCATTAGGCTATCGGAGTTCTGTCGAGCGGAGTCTTACTGCCTGACTGATACTGCCTGACTGACAGACTGACTCACTGACTGACTGATACTGACTGACTGACTCACTGACTGACCGAGACTGACTGACTAACTGCCTGACTGACTGAGACTGGACTGACTGACTGACTGACTGACTGACTGACTAACTGACTGACTGAGACTGACTGACTGACTGCTTGACTCTCTGACTGGCTATTTCACTGACTGACTGAATGACTAAATGACTGACTGACACTGACTGACTGCTCGACTGACTAACTGACTGGACAGGACTGACCGACTGACTGACTGACAGACTGACTGAATAAGGATGACTGACAGACTGACTGAATAAGGCTGACTGACTGACTGACTGACAGACTGACTGAATAAGGCTGACCGACTGACTGACTGCCTGACTGACTGACTGACTGAATGACTGACTGACTGACTGACCGAGACTGACTGACTGACTGACTGAGACTGGACTGGACTGACTGACTGACTGACTGAGACTGACTGACTGCTTTAGTGACTAACTGACTGCACAGGACTGACCGACTGACTGACTGACTGACTGCCTGACTGACTGACTGACTGAATGACTGACTGACTGAGACTAAATGACTGACTGCTTGACTGACTGGCTGAAGGACTAACTGACTGACTGACTGGACTGACTGACTGAGACTGAATGACTGAGTGCTTGACTGATTGACTCAAACTGACTGACTGACTTCGCAAAAGGGAAAAATAAAAAAAAAAATTATAAAAAAATATTTGCATTTAAGATTTCCTTTCCGGATGGGATTTGAACCCAGGGCGACACTCATGGACGCCCAACGCTCTCGCCAATATACTATCGGATCTCTGTTGATCGGTGTCTTAAATATAATAAAAACAAAAAATGCACCTTAGTAATTATTGATCTAAAATCTTTGAAATCTAAAGGTCGAATGATTAAACTGACTCAGAATTTTCTTCCGTACATAAATAATCCATATTTGCAAAAGAAAGAAATTGAAAAAAAAAGAATCTTCAAATTAGAAGAGAAATATATACATGGAAGATTTTCGTTCCGGCCGGGACTCGAAGCCAGTACAACGCGCTTGGAACCCAACGGTCTAGCCATTAGGCTATCGGAGCTCTGTCGATGGAAGTCTTAAATATAATAAAAACAAAAAATGCACCTTGGTAATTATTGATTCAAACACTTTGAAATTTACAGGTCGAATAATTAAACTGACTCAGAATTTTTCTCCCTACATAAATAATCAATATTCGCAAAAGAGAAAAATTAAAAAAAAAAGAAGAAGAAATATCAAATTAGAAACTAAAAGTATACATTGAAGATTTTCGTTCAGGCTGGGACTCGAACCCAGGGCCACTCGCTTGGAAGCCTAACACTCTAGCCATTAGTCTATGGGAGCTCTGTCGGTGGGAGTTTTAAATATAATAAAAACAAAAAATGCACCTTGGTAATTGTTTATTTAAACACTTTGAAATCTTCGTGTCGAAAAATTAAACTGACTCAGAATTTTCTTCCCTACATAAATAATCAATAATTGCAAAGGAAAGAAATTGAAAAAAAAAAAGAATTTTCAAATTAGAAAAGAAATATATACATTGAAGATATTCGCTCCGGCTGGGACTCGAACCCAGGCCACTCGCTTGGAAGACCAGCGGTCTAGCCATTAGGCTATCGGAGTTCTGTCGAGCGGAGTCTTACTGCCTGACTGATACTGCCTGACTGACAGACTGACTCACTGACTGACCGAGACTGACTGACTAACTGCGTGACTGACTGAGACTGGACTGACTGACTGACTGACTGACTGACTGACTAATTGACTGACTGAGACTGACTGACTGACTGCTTGACTCTCTGACTGGCTATTTCACTGACTGACTGAATGACTAAATGACTGACTGACACTGACTGACTGACTGCTTGACTACCTGACTGACTGCTTGACTGACTAACTGACTGGACAGGACTGACCGACTGACTGACTGACAGACTGACTGAATAAGGATGACTGACAGACTGACTGAATAAGGCTGACTGACTGACTGACTGACAGAATGAATGACTGACTGACTGACTGACCGAGACTGACTGACTGACTGACTGAGACTGGACTGGACTGACTGACTGACTGACTGACTGAGACTGACTGACTGCTTTAGTGACTAACTGAATGCACAGGACTGACCGAATGACTGACTGACTGACTGCCTGACTGACTGACTGACTGAATGACTGACTGACTGAGACTAAATGACTGACTGCTTGACTGACTGGCTGAAGGACTAACTGACTGACTGAGTGACTGACTGACTGGACTGACTGACTGAGACTGAATGACTGAGTGCTTGACTGATTGACTGTCAGACTGACTGACTGACTTCGCAAAAGGGAAAAATAAAAAAAAAAGAATTATAAAATTAGAAAAAAATAATTGCATTTAAGATTTCCTTTCCGGCCGGGACTCGAACCCAGTACCACGCGCTAGGAACCCAACGGTCTATCCATTAGGCTATCGGAGCTCTGTCGATGGAAGTCTTAAATATAATAAAAACAAAAAATGCACCTTGGTAATTATTGATTCAAACACTTTGAAATTTACAGGTCGAATAATTAAACTGACTCAGAATTTTTCTCCCTACATAAATAATCAATATTCGCAAAAGAGAAAAATTAAAAAAAAAGAAGAAGAAATTTCAAATTAGAAACTAAAAGTATACATTGAAGATTTTCGTTCAGGCTGGGACTCGAACCCAGGGCCACTCGCTTGGAAGCCTAACACTCTAGCCATTAATCTATGGGAGCTCTTTCGGTGGGAGTTTTAAATATAATAAAAACAAAAAATGCACCTTGGTAATTGTTTATTTAAACACTTTGAAATCTTCGTGTCGAAAAATTAAACTGACTCAGAATTTTCTTCCCTACATAAATAATCAATAATTGCAAAGGAAAGAAATTGAAAAAAAAAGAATTTTCAAATTAGAAAAGAAATATATACATTGAAGATATTCGCTCCGGCTGGGACTCGAACCCAGGCCACTCGCTTGGAAGACCAGCGGTCTAGCCATTAGGCTATCGGAGTTCTGTCGAGCGGAGTCTTACTGCCTGACTGATACTGCCTGACTGACAGACTGACTCACTGACTGACTGATACTGACTGACTGACTCACTGACTGACCGAGACTGACTGACTAACTGCCTGACTGACTGAGACTGGACTGACTGACTGACTGACTGACTGACTGACCGAGACTGACTGACTGACTGACTGAGACTGGACTGGACTGACTGTCTGACTGACTGAGACTGACTGACTGAATGACTGACTGACTGACTGACCGAGACTGACTGACTGACTGACTGAGACTGGACTGGACTGACTGACTGACTGACTGAGACTGACTGACTGCTTTAGTGACTAACTGACTGCACAGGACTGACCGACTGACTGACTGACTGACTGCCTGACTGACTGACTGACTGAATGACTGACTGACTGAGACTAAATGACTGACTGCTTGACTGACTGGCTGAAGGACTAACTGACTGACTGAGTGACTGACTGACTGGACTGACTGACTGAGACTGAATGACTGAGTGCTTGACTGATTGACTCAAACTGACTGACTGACTTCGCAAAAGGGAAAAATAAAAAAAAAATTATAAAAAAATATTTGCATTTAAGATTTCCTTTCCGGATGGGATTTGAACCCAGGGCGACACTCATGGAAGCCCAACGCTCTCGCCAATATACTATCGGATCTCTGTTGATCGGTGTCTTAAATATAATAAAAACAAAAAATGCACCTTAGTAATTATTGATCTAAAATCTTTGAAATCTAAAGGTCGAATGATTAAACTGACTCAGAATTTTCTTCCGTACATAAATAATCCATATTTGCAAAAGAAAGAAATTGAAAAAAAAAGAATCTTCAAATTAGAAGAGAAATATATACATGGAAGATTTTCGTTCCGGCCGGGACTCGAAGCCAGTACAACGCGCTTGGAACCCAACGGTCTAGCCATTAGGCTATCGGAGCTCTGTCGATGGAAGTCTTAAATATAATAAAAACAAAAAATGCACCTTGGTAATTATTGATTCAAACACTTTGAAATTTACAGGTCGAATAATTAAACTGACTCAGAATTTTTCTCCCTACATAAATAATCAATATTCGCAAAAGAGAAAAATTAAAAAAAAAAGAAGAAGAAATATCAAATTAGAAACTAAAAGTATACATTGAAGATTTTCGTTCAGGCTGGGACTCGAACCCAGGGCCACTCGCTTGGAAGCCTAACACTCTAGCCATTAGTCTATGGGAGCTCTGTCGGTGGGAGTTTTAAATATAATAAAAACAAAAAATGCACCTTGGTAATTGTTTATTTAAACACTTTGAAATCTTCGTGTCGAAAAATTAAACTGACTCAGAATTTTCTTCCCTACATAAATAATCAATAATTGCAAAGGAAAGAAATTGAAAAAAAAAAAGAATTTTCAAATTAGAAAAGAAATATATACATTGAAGATATTCGCTCCGGCTGGGACTCGAACCCAGGCCACTCGCTTGGAAGACCAGCGGTCTAGCCATTAGGCTATCGGAGTTCTGTCGAGCGGAGTCTTACTGCCTGACTGATACTGCCTGACTGACAGACTGACTCACTGACTGACCGAGACTGACTGACTAACTGCGTGACTGACTGAGACTGGACTGACTGACTGACTGACTGACTGACTGACTAATTGACTGACTGAGACTGACTGACTGACTGCTTGACTCTCTGACTGGCTATTTCACTGACTGACTGAATGACTAAATGACTGACTGACACTGACTGACTGACTGCTTGACTACCTGACTGACTGCTTGACTGACTAACTGACTGGACAGGACTGACCGACTGACTGACTGACAGACTGACTGAATAAGGATGACTGACAGACTGACTGAATAAGGCTGACTGACTGACTGACTGACAGAATGAATGACTGACTGACTGACTGACCGAGACTGACTGACTGACTGACTGAGACTGGACTGGACTGACTGACTGACTGACTGACTGAGACTGACTGACTGCTTTAGTGACTAACTGAATGCACAGGACTGACCGAATGACTGACTGACTGACTGCCTGACTGACTGACTGACTGAATGACTGACTGACTGAGACTAAATGACTGACTGCTTGACTGACTGGCTGAAGGACTAACTGACTGACTGAGTGACTGACTGACTGGACTGACTGACTGAGACTGAATGACTGAGTGCTTGACTGATTGACTGTCAGACTGACTGACTGACTTCGCAAAAGGGAAAAATAAAAAAAAAAAGAATTATAAAATTAGAAAAAAATAATTGCATTTAAGATTTCCTTTCCGGCCGGGACTCGAACCCAGTACCACGCGCTAGGAACCCAACGGTCTATCCATTAGGCTATCGGAGCTCTGTCGATGGAAGTCTTAAATATAATAAAAACAAAAAATGCACCTTGGTAATTATTGATTCAAACACTTTGAAATTTACAGGTCGAATAATTAAACTGACCCAGAATTTTTCTCCCTACATAAATAATCAATATTCGCAAAAGAGAAAAATTAAAAAAAAAGAAGAAGAAATTTCAAATTAGAAACTAAAAGTATACATTGAAGATTTTCGTTCAGGCTGGGACTCGAACCCAGGGCCACTCGCTTGGAAGCCTAACACTCTAGCCATTAATCTATGGGAGCTCTTTCGGTGGGAGTTTTAAATATAATAAAAACAAAAAATGCACCTTGGTAATTGTTTATTTAAACACTTTGAAATCTTCGTGTCGAAAAATTAAACTGACTCAGAATTTTCTTCCCTACATAAATAATCAATAATTGCAAAGGAAAGAAATTGAAAAAAAAAGAATTTTCAAATTAGAAAAGAAATATATACATTGAAGATATTCGCTCCGGCTGGGACTCGAACCCAGGCCACTCGCTTGGAAGACCAGCGGTCTAGCCATTAGGCTATCGGAGTTCTGTCGAGCGGAGTCTTACTGCCTGACTGATACTGCCTGACTGACAGACTGACTCACTGACTGACTGATACTGACTGACTGACTCACTGACTGACCGAGACTGACTGACTAACTGCCTGACTGACTGAGACTGGACTGACTGACTGACTGACTGACTGACTGACCGAGACTGACTGACTGACTGACTGAGACTGGACTGGACTGACTGACTGACTGACTGAGACTGACTGACTGAATGACTGACTGACTGACTGACCGAGACTGACTGACTGACTGACTGAGACTGGACTGGACTGACTGACTGACTGACTGAGACTGACTGACTGCTTTAGTGACTAACTGACTGCACAGGACTGACCGACTGACTGACTGACTGACTGCCTGACTGACTGACTGACTGAATGACTGACTGACTGAGACTAAATGACTGACTGCTTGACTGACTGGCTGAAGGACTAACTGATTGACTGAGTGACTGACTGACTGGACTGACTGACTGAGACTGAATGACTGAGTGCTTGACTGATTGACTCAAACTGACTGACTGACTTCGCAAAAGGGAAAAATAAAAAAAAATTATAAAAAAATATTTGCATTTAAGATTTCCTTTCCGGATGGGATTTGAACCCAGGGCGACACTCATGGAAGCCCAACGCTCTCGCCAATATACTATCGGATCTCTGTTGATCGGTGTCTTAATTATAATAAAAACAAAAAATGCACCTTAGTAATTATTGATCTAAAATCTTTGAAATCTAAAGGTCGAATGATTAAACTGACTCAGAATTTTCTTCCGTACATAAATAATCCATATTTGCAAAAGAAAGAAATTGAAAAAAAAAGAATCTTCAAATTAGAAGAGAAATATATACATGGAAGATTTTCGTTCCGGCCGGGACTCGAAGCCAGTACAACGCGCTTGGAACCCAACGGTCTAGCCATTAGGCTATCGGAGCTCTGTCGATAGAAGTCTTAAATATAATAAAAACAAAAAATGCACCTTGGTAATTATTGATTCAAACACTTTGAAATTTACAGGTCGAATAATTAAACTGACTCAGAATTTTCGTCCCTACATAAATAATCAATATTCGCAAAAGAGAAAAATTAAAAAAAAAGAAGAAGAAATATCAAATTAGAAACTAAAAGTATACATTGAAGATTTTCGTTCAGGATGGGACTCGAACCCAGGGCCACTCGCTTGGAAGCCTAACACTCTAGCCATTAGTCTATGGGAGCTCTGTCGGTGGGAGTTTTAAATATAATAAAAACAAAAAATGCACCTTGGTAATTGTTTATTTAAACACTTTGAAATCTTCGTGTCGAAAAATTAAACTGACTCAGAATTTTCTTCCCTACATAAATAATCAATAATTGCAAAGGAAAGAAATTGAAAAAAAAAAGAATTTTCAAATTAGAAAAGAAATATATACATTGAAGATATTCGCTCCGGCTGGGACTCGAACCCAGGCCACTCGCTTGGAAGACCAGCGGTCTAGCCATTAGGCTATCGGAGTTCTGTCGAGCGGAGTCTTACTGCCTGACTGATACTGCCTGACTGACAGACTGACTCACTGACTGACTGACTGACTCACTGACTGACCGAGACTGACTGACTAACTGCGTGACTGACTGAGACTGGACTGACTGACTGACTGACTGACTGACTGACTAACTGACTGACTGAGACTGACTGACTGACTGCTTGACTCTCTGACTGGCTATTTCACTGACTGACTGAATGACTAAATGACTGACTGACACTGACTGACTGCTCGACTGACTAACTGACTGGACAGGACTGACCGACTGACTGACTGACAGACTGACTGAATAAGGATGACTGACAGACTGACTGAATAAGGCTGACTGACTGACTGACTGACAGACTGAATGAATAAGGCTAACCGACTGACTGACTGCCTGACTGACTGACTGACTGAATGACTGACTGACTGACTGACCGAGACTGACTGACTGACTGACTGAGACTGGACTGGACTGACTGACTGACTGACTGAGACTGACTGACTGCTTTAGTGACTAACTGACTGCACAGGACTGACCGACTGACTGACTGACTGACTGCCTGACTGACTGACTGACTGAATGACTGACTGACTGAGACTAAATGACTGACTGCTTGACTGACTGGCTGAAGGACTAACTGACTGACTGAGTGACTGACTGACTGGACTGACTGACTGAGACTGAATGACTGAGTGCTTGACTGATTGACTCAAACTGACTGACTGACTTCGCAAAAGGGAAAAATAAAAAAAAAAAATTATAAAAAAATATTTGCATTTAAGATTTCCTTTCCGGATGGGATTTGAACCCAGGGCGACACTCATGGAAGCCCAACGCTCTCGCCAATATACTATCGGATCTCTGTTGATCGGTGTCTTAAATATAATAAAAACAAAAAATGCACCTTAGTAATTATTGATCTAAAATCTTTGAAATCTAAAGGTCGAATGATTAAACTGACTCAGAATTTTCTTCCGTACATAAATAATCCATATTTGCAAAAGAAAGAAATTGAAAAAAAAAAGAATCTTCAAATTAGAAGAGAAATATATACAAGGAAGATTTTCGTTCCGGCCGGGACTCGAACCCAGTACCACGCGCTTGGAACCCAACGGTCTAGCCATTAGGCTATCGGAGCTCTGTCGAAGGAAGTCTTAAATATAATAAAAACAAAAAATGCACCTTGGTAATTATTGATTCAAACACTTTGAAATTTACAGGTCGAATAATTAAACAGACTCAGAATTTTTCTCCCTACATAAATAATCAATATTCGCAAAAGAGAAACATTAAAAAAAAAAGAAGAAGAAATTTCAAATTAGAAACTAAAAGTATACATTGAAGATTTTCGTTCAGGCTGGGACTCGAACCCAGAGCCACTCGCTTGGAAGCCTAACACTCTAGCCATTAGTCTATGGGAGCTCTGTCAGTGGGAGTTTTAAATATAGTAAAAACAAAAAATGCACCTTGGTAATTGTTTATTTAAACACTTTAAAATCTTCGTGTCGAAAAATTAAACTGACTCAGAATTTTCTTCCCTACATAAATAATCAATAATTGCAAAGGAAAGAAATTGAAAAAAAAAAGAATTTTCAAATTAGAAAAGAAATATATACATTGAAGATATTCGCTCCGGCTGGGACTCGAACCCAGGGCACTCGCTTGGAAGACCAGCGGTCTAGCCATTAGGCTATCGGAGTTCTGTCGAGCGGAGTCTTACTGCCTGACTGATACTGCCTGACTGACAGACTGACTCACTGACTGACCGAGACTGACTGACTAACTGCGTGACTGACTGAGACTGGACTGACTGACTGACTGACTGACTAACTGACTGACTGAGACTGACTGACTGACTGCTTGACTCTCTGACTGGCTATTTCACTGACTGACTGAATGACTAAATGACTGACTGACACTGACTGACTGACTGCTTGACTACCTGACTGACTGCTTGACTGACTAACTGACTGGACAGGACTGACCGACTGACTGACTGACAGACTGACTGAATAAGGATGACTGACAGACTGACTGAATAAGGCTGACTGACTGACTGACTGACAGAATGAATGACTGACTGACTGACTGACCGAGACTGACTGACTGACTGACTGAGACTGGACTGGACTGACTGACTGACTGACTGACTGAGACTGACTGACTGCTTTAGTGACTAACTGAATGCACAGGACTGACCGAATGACTGACTGACTGACTGCCTGACTGACTGACTGACTGAATGACTGACTGACTGAGACTAAATGACTGACTGCTTGACTGACTGGCTGAAGGACTAACTGACTGACTGAGTGACTGACTGACTGGACTGACTGACTGAGACTGAATGACTGAGTGCTTGACTGATTGACTGTCAGACTGACTGATTGACTTCGCAAAAGGGAAAAATAAAAAAAAAAGAATTATAAAATTAGAAAAAAATATTTGCATTTAAGATTTTCTTTCCGGCCGGGACTCGAACCCAGTACCACGCGCTAGGAACCCAACGGTCTATCCATTAGGCTATCGGAGCTCTGTCGATGGAAGTCTTAAATATAATAAAAACAAAAAATGCACCTTGGTAATTATTGATTCAAACACTTTGAAATTTACAGGTCGAATAATTAAACTGACTCAGAATTTTTCTCCCTACATAAATAATCAATATTCGCAAAAGAGAAAAATTAAAAAAAAAAGAAGAAGAAATTTCAAATTAGAAACTAAAAGTATACATTGAAGATTTTCGTTCAGGCTGGGACTCGAACCCAGGGCCACTCGCTTGGAAGCCTAACACTCTAGCCATTAGTCTATGGGAGCTCTTTCGGTGGGAGTTTTAAATATAATAAAAACAAAAAATGCACCTTGGTAATTGTTTATTTAAACACTTTGAAATCTTCGTGTCGAAAAATTAAACTGACTCAGAATTTTCTTCCCTACATAAATAATCAATAATTGCAAAGGAAAGAAATTGAAAAAAAAAGAATTTTCAAATTAGAAAAGAAATATATACATTGAAGATATTCGCTCCGGCTGGGACTCGAACCCAGGCCACTCGCTTGGAAGACCAGCGGTCTAGCCATTAGGCTATCGGAGTTCTGTCGAGCGGAGTCTTACTGCCTGACTGATACTGCCTGACTGACAGACTGACTCACTGACTGACTGATACTGACTGACTGACTCACTGACTGACCGAGACTGACTGACTAACTGCCTGACTGACTGAGACTGGACTGACTGACTGACTGACTGACTGACTGACTGACTAACTGACTGACTGAGACTGACTGACTGACTGCTTGACTCTCTGACTGGCTATTTCACTGACTGACTGAATGACTAAATGACTGACTGACACTGACTGACTGACTGCTTGAATACCTGACTGACTGCTTGACTGACTAACTGACTGGACAGGACTGACCGACTGACTGACTGACAGACTGACTGAATAAGGATGACTGACAGACTGACTCAATAAGGCTGACTGACTGACTGACTGACAGACTGACTGAATAAGGCTGACCGACTGACTGACTGCCTGACTGACTGACTGACTGAATGACTGACTGACTGACTGACCGAGACTGACTGACTGACTGACCGAGACTGGACTGGACTGACTGACTGACTGACTGACTGAGACTGACTGACTGCTTTAGTGACTAACTGACTGCACAGGACTGACCGACTGACTGACTGACTGACTGCCTGACTGACTGACTGACTGAATGACTGACTGACTGAGACTAAATGACTGACTGCTTGACTGACTGGCTGAAGGACTAACTGACTGACTGAGTGACTGACTGACTGGACTGACTGACTGAGACTGAATGACTGAGACTGAATGACTGAGTGCTTGACTGATTGACTGTCAGACTGACTGACTGACTTCGCAAAAGGGAAAAATAAAAAAAAAGAATTATAAAATTAGAAAAAAATAATTACATTTAAGATTTCCTTTCCGGCCGGGACTCGAACCCAGTACCACGCGCTAGGAACCCAACGGTCTAGCCATTAGGCTATCGGAGCTCTGTCGATGGAAGTCTTAAATATAATAAAAACAAAAAATGCACCTTGGTAATTATTGATTCAAACACTTTGAAATTTACAGGTCGAATAATTAAACTGCCTCAGAATTTTTCTCCCTACATAAATAATCAATATTCGCAAAAGAGAAAAATTAAAAAAAAAAAGAAGAAGAAATTTCAAATTAGAAACTAAAAGTATACATTGAAGAATTTCGTTCAGGCTGGGACTCGAACCCAGGGCCACTCGCTTGGAAGCCTAACACTCTAGCCATTAGTCTATGGGAGCTCTGTCGGTGTGAGTTTTAAATATAATAAAAACAAAAAATGCACCTTGGTAATTGTTTATTTAAACACTTTGAAATCTTCGTGTCGAAAAATTAAACTGACTCAGAATTTTCTTCCCTACATAAATAATCAATAATTGCAAAGGAAAGAAATTGAAAAAAAAAAAGAATTTTCAAATTAGAAAAGAAATATATACATTGAAGACATTCGCTCCGGCTGGGACTCGAACCCAGGCCACTCGCTTGGAAGACCAGCGGTCTAGCCATTAGGCTATCGGAGTTCTGTCGAGCGGAGTCTTACTACCTGACTGATACTGCCTGACTGACAGACTGACTCACTGACTGACTGATACTGACTGACTGACTCTTTGACTGACCGAGACTGACTGACTAACTGCCTGACTGACTGAGACTGGACTGACTGACTGACTGACTGACTGACTGACTGACTAACTGACTGACTGAGACTGACTGACTGACTGCTTGACTCTCTGACTGGCTATTTCACTGACTGACTGAATGACTAAATGACTGACTGACACTAACTGACTGACTGCTTGACTACCTGACTGACTGCTTGACTGACTAACTGACTGGACAGGACTGACCGACTGACTGACTGACAGACTGACTGAATAAGGATGACTGACAGACTGACTGAATAAGGCTGACTGACTGACTGAGTGACAGACTGACTGAATAAGGCTGACCGACTGCCTGACTGACTGACTGACTGAATGACTGACTGACTGACTGACCGAGACTTACTGACTGACTGACTGACTGAGACTGGACTGGACTGGACTGACTGACTGACTGACTGACTGACTGCTTTAGTGACTAACTGACTGCACAGGACTGACCGACTGCTTGACTGACTGGCTGAAGGACTAACTGACTGACTGAGTGACTGACTGACTGGACTGACTGACTGAGACTGAATGACTGAGTGCTTGACTGATTGACTGTAAGACTGACTGACTGACTTCGCAAAAGGGAAAAATAAAAAAAAAAGAATTATAAAATTAGAAAAAAATATTTGCATTTAAGATTTCCTTTCCGGCCGGGACTCGAACCCAGTACCACGCTCTAGGAACCCAACGGTCTAGCCATTAGGCTATCGGAGCTCTGTCGATGGAAGTCTTAAATATAATAAAAACAAAAAATGCACCTTGGTAATTATTGATTCAAACACTTTGAAATTTACAGGTCGAATAATTAAACTGACTCAGAATTTTTCTCCCTACATAAATAATCAATATTCGCAAAAGAGAAAAATTAAAAAAAAAAAAAGAAGAAGAAATTTCAAATTAAAAACTAAAAGTATGCATTGAAGATTTTCGTTCAGGCTGGGACTCGAACCCAGGGCCACTCGCTTGGAAGCCTAACACTCTAGCCATTAGTCTATGGGAGCTCTGTCGGTGGGAGTTTTAAATATAATAAAAACAAAAATGCACCTTGGTAATTATTTATTTAAACACTTCGAAATCTGCCGGTCGAAAACTTAAACTGACTCAGAATTTTCTTCCCTACATAAATAATCAATATTTGCAAAGGAAAGAAATTGAAAAAAAAAAGAATTTTCAAATTAGAAAGGAAATATATACATTGAAGATATTCGCTCCAGCTGGGACTCGAACCCAGGCCACTCGCTTGGAAGACCAGCGGTCTAGCCATTAGGCTATCGGCGTTCTGTCGAGCGGAGTCTTACTGCCTGACTGAGACTGCCTGACTGACAGACTGACTCACTGACTGACTGATACTGACTGACTCACTGACTGACCGAGACTGACTGACTGACTCACTGACTGAACGAGACTGACTGACTAACTGCCTGACTGACTGAGACTGGACTGACTGACTAACTGACTGACTGACTGACTGACTGACTGACTGAGACTGACTGACTGACTGCTTGACTGTCTGACTGACTGCTTGACTGTCTGACTGACTATTTCACTGACTGACTGAATGACTAAATGACTGACTGACACTGACTGACTGACTGCTTGACTGCCTGACTGACTGCTTGACTGCCTGACTGACTGCTTGACAGACTAACTGACTGGACAGGACTGACCGACTGACTGACTGACAGACTGACTGAATAAGGCTGACTGACTGACTGACTGACAGACTGACTGAATAAGGCTGACTGACAGACTGACTGAATAAGGCTGACTGACTGACTGACTGCCTGACTGACTGACTGAATGACTGACAGACTGACTGACCGAGACTGACTGACTGACTGACTGAGACTGGACAGAACTGACTGACTGACTGAGACTGACTGACTGACTGACTGCTTGACTGACTAACTGACTGGACAGGACTGACCGACTGACTGACTGACTGACTGCCTGACTGACTGAGACTAAATGACTGACTGCTTGACTGACTGACTGAAGGACAAACTGACTGACCGAGACTGACTGACTAACTGCCTGACTGACTGAGACTGGACTGACTGACTGACTGACTGACTGACTGACTAACTGACTGACTGAGACTGACTGACTGACTGCTTGACTCTCTGACTGACTATTTCACTGACTGACTGCATGACTAAATGACTGACTGACACTGACTGACTGACTGCTTGACTACCTGACTGACTGCTTGACTGACTAACTGACTGGACAGGACTGACCGACTGACTGACTGACAGACTGACTGAATAAGGCTGACTGACTGACTGACTGACAGACTGACTGAATAAGGCTGACCGACTGACTGACTGCCTGACTGACTGACTGACTGAATGACTGACTGACTGACTGACTGACTGAGACTGGACTGGACTGACTGACTGACTGACTGACTGAGACTGACTGACTGCTTTAGTGACTAACTGACTGCACAGGACTGACCGACTGACTGACTGACTGACTGCCTGACTGACTGACTGACTGAATGACTGACTGACTGAGACTAAATGACTGACTGACTACGCAAAAGGGAAAAATAAAAAAAAAAGTATTATAAAATTAGAAAAAAATATTTGCATTTAAGATTTCCTTTCCGGCTGGGATTTGAACCTGGGCGACACGCATGGAAGCCCAACGCTCTCGCCAATATACTATCGGATCTCTGTTGGTCGGTGTCTTAATTATAATAAAAACAAAAAATGCACCTTAGTAATTATTGATCTAAAATCTTTGAAATCTAAAGGTCGAATGATTAAACAGACTCAGAATTTTCTTCCGTACATAAATAATCCATATTTGCAAAAGAAAGAAATTGAAAAAAAAGAATCTTCAAATTAGAAGAGAAATATATACATTGAAGATTTTCGTCCCGGCCGGGACTCGAACCCAGTACCACGCGCTTGGATCCCAACGGTCTAGCCATTAGGCTATCGGAGCTCTGTCGATTGAAGTCTTAAATATAATTAAAAAAATGCACCTTTTTAAATATTGATTCAAACACTTTGAAATCTACAGGTCAAATTATTAAACTGACTCAGAATTTTTCTCCCTACATAAATAATCAATATTCGCAAAAGTAATTGAAAAAAAAAAAATTCGAAAAGAAATATATACATTGAAGATATTCGTTCCGGCTGGGACTCGAACCCAGGGCCACTCGCTTGGAAGCCCACCACTCTAGCCATTAGTCTAGCAGAGCTCTAACGGTTGGAGTTAATAAAATCAAAAAATGCACCTTGGTAATTATTGATCTAAAATCTTTGAAATCTAAAGGTCGAATGATTAAACTGACTCAGAATTTTCTTCCGTACATAAATAATCGATACTTGCAAAAGAAAGAAAATGAAAAAAAAAAAGAATTTTCAAATTAGAAAAGAAATATATACATTGATGATTTTCGTTCCGGCCGGGACTCGAACCCAGTACCACGCGCTTGGAACCCAACGGTCTCGCCATTAGGCTATCGGAGCTCTGTCGATTGAAGTCTTAAATATAATAAAAACAAAAATCGCACCTTTTTAATTATTGATTCAAACACTTTGAAATCTACAGGTCGAATAATTAAACTCACTCAGAATTTTTCTCCCTACATAAATAATCAATATTCGCAAAAGAGAAAAATTAAAAAAAAAAAAAGAAGAAGAATTTTCAAATTAGAAACTAAAAATATAAATTGAAGATTTTCGCGCAGGCTGGGACTCGAACCCAGGGCCACTCGCTTGGAAACCCACCACTCTAGCCATTAGTCTAGCAGAGCTCTGACGGTCGGAGTTTTAAATATAATAAAATCAAAAAATGCACCTTGGTAATTATTTATCTAAACACTTTGAATTCTGCGTTTCGAAAAATTAAACTGACTCAGAATTTTCTTCCCTACATAAATAATCAATATTTGCAAAAGAAAAAAATTGAAAAAAAAAGAGAATTTTCAAATTAGAAAAGAAATATATACATTGAAGATATTCGCTCCGGCTGGGACTCGAACCCAGGGCCACTCGCTTGGAAGACCAGCGGTCTAGCCATTAGGCTATCGAAGTTCTGTCGAGCGGAGTCTTACTGCCTGACTGAGACTGCCTGACTGACAGACTGACTCACTGACTGACTGATACTGACTGACTGGACTGACTGACTGACTCACTGACTGACCGAGACTGACTGACTGACTCACTGACTGACCGAGACTGACTGACTAACTGCCTGACTGACTGAGACTGGACTGACTGACTGACTGACTGACTGACTAACTGACTGACTGAGACTGACTGACTGACTGCTTGACTCTCTGACTGACTATTTCACTGACTGCCTGAATGACTAAATGACTGACTGACACTGACTGACTGACTGCTTGACTACCTGACTGACTGCTTGACTGACTAACTGACTGGACAGGACTGACCGACTGACTGACTGACAGACTGACTGAATAAGGATGACTGACAGACTGACTGAATAAGGCTGACGGACTGCCTGACTGACTGACTGACTGAATGACTGACTGACTGACTGACCGAGACTGACTGACTGACTGACTGAGACTGACTGACTGCTTGACTGACTAACTGACTGAGACTGACTGACTGCTTGACTGACTAACTGACTGGACAGGACTCACCGACTGACTGACTGAACTGACTGCCTGACTGACTGACTGACTGAATGACTGACTGACTGAGACTGACTGACTGACTGCCTGACTGACTGACTGACTGACTGACTGACTGACTGAGACTGACTGACTGCTTTAGTGACTAACTGACTGCACAGGACTGACCGACTGACTGACTGACTGCCTGAGTGACTGACTGACTGAATGACTGACTGACTGAGACTAAATGACTGACTGGCTGAAGGACTAACTGACTGACTGAGACTGACTGACTGGCTGGACTGACTGACTGAGACTGAATGACTGAGTGCTTGACTGATTGACTGTCGGACTGACTGACTGACTTCGCAAAAGGGAAAAATAAAAAAAAAGAATTATCAAATTAGAAAAAAATATTTGCATTTAAGATTTCCTTTCCGGCTGGGATTTGAACCCAGGGCGACACGCATGTAAGCCCAACGCTCTCGCCAATATACTTTTGGATCTCGGTTGGTCGGTGTCTTAATTATAATAAAAACAAAAAATGCACCTTGGTAATTATTGATTTAAATCTTTGAAATCTAAAGGTCGAATTATTATACTGACTCAGAATTTTCTTCCGTACAAAAATAATCGATAATTGCAAAAGAAAGAAATTGAAAAAAAAAAGAATCTTCAAATTAGAAAAGAAATATATACATTGAAGATTTTCGTTCCGGCCGGGACTCGAACCCAGTACCACGCGCTTGGAACCCAACGGTCTAGCCATTAGGCTATCGGAGCTCTGTCGCTTGAAGTCTTAAATATAATAAAAACAAAAATCGCACCTTTTTAATTATTGATTCAAACACTTTGAAATCTACAGGTAGAATAATTAAACTCACTCAGAATTTTTCTCCCTACATAAATAATCAATATTCGCAAAAGAAATTGAAAAAAAAAATAAGAAGCCCACCACTCTAGCCATTAGTCTAGCAGAGCTCTAACGGTCGGAGTTTTAACTCGAACCCAGTACCACGCGCTTGGAACCCAACGGACTCGCCATTAGGCTATCGGAGCTCTGTCGATTGAAGTCTTAAATATAATAAAAACAAAAATCGCACCTTTTTAATTATTGATTCAAACACTTTGAAATCTACAGGTCGAATAATTAAACTCACTCAGAATTTTTCTCCCTACATAAATAATCAATATTCGCAAAAGAGAAAAATTAAAAAAAAAAAAGAAGAAGAATTTTCAAATTAGAAACTAAAAATATAAATTGAAGATTTTCGCGCAGGCTGGGACTCGAACCCAGGGCCACTCGCTTGGAAACCCACCACTCTAGCCATTAGTCTAGCAGAGCTCTGACGGTCGGAGTTTTAAATATAATAAAATCAAAAAATGCACCTTGGTAATTATTTATCTAAATACTTTTAATTCTGCGTTTCGAAAAATTAAACTGACTCAGAATTTTCTTCCCTACATAAATAATCAATATTTGCAAAAGAAAAAAATTGAAAAAAAAGAGAATTTTCAAACTGGAAAAGAAATATATACATTGAAGATATTCGTTCCGGCTGGGACTCGAACCCAGGCCATTCGCTTGGAAGACCAACGGTCTAGCCATTAGCTATCGGAGTTCTGTCGGTCGGAGCCTTACTGCCTGACTGAGACTGCCTGACTGACTGCCTGACTGACTGAGACTGGACTGGACTGGACTGACTGACTGACTGACTGAGACTAAATGACTGACTGCTTGACTGACTGGCTGAATGACTAACTGACTGACTGAGACTGACTGACTGACTGCCTAACTGACTGAGTGACTGACTGATTGGACTGACTGACCGTCTGACTGAGACTGAAAGACTGACTGCTTGACTGACTGACTGGTCTGGACTGACCGACTGACAGACTGACTGAGACTGACTGACTGAATGACTAACTGACTGACTGACTGACAGAATGACTGAATGAGGCTGCGTGACTGACTGCCTGACTGACTGACTGATTGAATGAATAGCTGACTGAGACTAAGTGACTAAATTGCTTGACTGACTGACTGAATGACTAACTGACTGACTGGACTGACTGACTGACTGACTGAGACTGAATGACTGACTGCCCAACTGACTGAGTGACTGAATGACTAACTGACTGATTGACTGCTTAAGTGACTGACAGACTGACTGCTTGACTGACAGACTGGACTGGACTGACCGACTGACAGACTGACTGGCTGACAGAGACTGACTGATTGACTGTCGGACTGACTGACTGACTTTGCAAAAGGGAAAAATAAAAAAAAGTTATCAAATTAGAAAAAAAATACATGAATTTAAGATTTTCTTTCCGGCTGGGATTCGAACCCAGGGCCACACGCATGGAAGCCCAACGCTCTTGCCACCGGACTATCGGCTCTCGGATGGCCGGTGTCTTAATTATAATAAAAACAAAAAATGCACCTTGGTAATTATTGATCTAAAATCTTTGAAATCTAAAGGTCGAATGATTAAACTGACTCAGAATTTTCTTCCGTACATAAATAATCGATATTTGCAAAAGAAAAAAATTGAAAAAAAAAGAGAATTTTCAAATTGGAAAAGAAATATATACATTGAAGATATTCATTCCGGCTGGGACTCGAACCCAGGCCATTCGCTTGGAAGACCAACGGTCTAGCCATTAGCTATCGGAGTTCTCTCGGTCGGAGCCTTACTGCCTGACTGAGACTGCCTGACTGACAGACTGACTGAATGACTAACTGATGCTGACTGACTGACTGATACTGATTGACTGACTGACTCACTGATTGACCGAGACTGACTGACTGACCGAGACTGACTGACTGACTGCCTGACTGACTGAGACTGGACTGGACTGACTGACTGACTGACTGAGACTAAATGACTGACTGCTTGACTGACTGACTGGTCTGGACTGACCGACTGACAGACTGACTGACTGACTGAGACTGACTGACTGAATGACTAACTGACTGACTGACTGACAGACTGACTGAATGAGGCTGAGTGACTGACAGACTGCCCGACTGACTGACTGACTGAATGACTAACTGACTGAGACTAAGTGACTAAATTGCTTGACTGACTGACTGGACTGACTGACTGACCGATTAAGACTGAAAGACTGACTGCCTAACTGACTGAGTGACTGAAAGACTAACTGACTGATTGACTGCTTAAGTTACTGACTGACTGACTGCTTGACTGACTGACTGGACTGGACTGACCGACTGACAGACTGACTGGCTGACAAAGACTGACTGATTGACTGTCGGACTGACTGACTGATTTCGCAAAAGGGAAAAATAAAAAAAAATTATCAAATTAGAAAAAATATATGCATTTAAGATTTTCTTTCCGGCTGGGATTCGAACCCAGGGCCACACGCATGGAAGCCCAACGCTCTCGCCAATATACGATCGGATCTCTGTTGGACGGTGTCTTAATTATAATAAAAGCAAAAAATGCACCTTGGTAATTATTGATCTAAAATTTTTGAAATCTAAAGGTCGAATGATTAAACTGACTCAGAATTTTCTTCCGTACATAAATAATCGATATTTGCAAAAGAAAGAAATTGAAAAAAAAAGAATCTTCAAATTAGAAAAGAAATATATACATTGAAGATTTTCGTTCCGGCCGGGACTCGAAATGGAACCCAACGGTCTAGTCATTAGGCTATCGGAGCTCTGTCGATTGAAGTCTTAAATATAATAAAAACAAAAAATGCACCTTTTTAATTATTGATTCAAACACTTTGAAATCTACAGGTCGAATAATTAAACTGACTCAGAATTTTTCTCCTTACATAAATAATCAATATTCGCAAAAGAGAAAAATTAAAAAAAAAAGAAGAAGAATTTTCAAATTAGAAACTAAAAATATAAATTGAAGATTTTCGCGCAGGCTGGGACTCGAAACCAGGGCCACTCGCTAGGAAGCCCACCACTCTAGCCATTAGTCTAGCAGAGCTCTGACGGTCGAAGTTTTAAATATAATAAAATCAAAAAAGGCACCTTGGTAATTATTTATCTAAACACTTTTTCGCGTTTCGAAAAATTAAACTGACTCAGAATTTTCTTCCCTACATAAATAATCAATATTTGCAAAAGAAAAAAATTGAAAAAAAAAGAAATTTCAAATTCGAAAAGAAATATATACATTGAATATATTCGTTCCGGCTGGGACTCGAAAATGACTGAATGAAGCTGAGTGACTGACATACTGCCCGACTGACTGACTGACTGAATGACTAACTGACTGAGACTAAGTGACTAAATTGCTTGACTGACTGACTGACTGACTAACTGACTGACTGAGACTGACTGACTGACTGCTTGACTGTCTGACTGACTATTTCACTGACTGACTGAATGACTAAATGACTGACTGACACTGACTGACTGACTGCTTGACTGCCTGACTGACTGCTTGACTGCCTGACTGACTGCTTGACTGAATAAGGCTGACTGACTGACAGACTGACTGAATAAGGCTGACTGACTGACTGACTGACAGACTGACAGAATAAGGCTGACTGACTGACTGACTGCCTGACTGACTGACTGACTGACTGAATGACTGACTGACTGAGACTGACTGACTGCTTGACTGACTAACTGACTGGACAGGACTGACCGACTGATTGACTGACTGACTGCCCGACTGACTGACTGACTGAATGACTGACTGACTGAGACTAAATGACTGACTGATTGACTGACTGATTGACTGACTGACTGAGACTGACTGACTGACTGCCTAACTGACTGAGTGACTGACTGACTGGACTGACTGACTGAGACTGAATGACTGAGCCCTTGTCTGATTGACTGTCGGACTGACTGACTGACTTCGCAAAAGGGAAAAATAAAAAAAAAGAATTATCAAATTAGAAAAAAATATTTGCATATAAGATTTCCTTTCCGGTTGGGATTTGAACCCAGGGCGACACGCATGGAAGCCCAACGCTCTCGCCAATATACTATCGGATCTCGGTCCGTCGGTGTCTTAATTATAAAAAAAAACAAAAATTGCACCTTGGTAATTATTGATCTAAAATCTTTGAAATCTAAAGGTCGAATGATTAAACTGACTCAGAATTTTCTTCCGTACATAAATAATCGATATTTGCAAAAGAAAGAAAATGAAAAAAAAAAAGAATTTTCAAATTAGAAAAGAAATATATACATTGAAGATTTTCGTTCCGGACGGGACTCGAACCCAGTACCATGCGCGTGGAACCCAACGGTCTAGTCATTAGGCTATCGGAGCTCTGTCGATTGAAGTCTTAAATATAATAAAAACAAAAAATGCACCTTTTTAATTATTGATTCAAACACTTTGAAATCTACAGGTCGAATAATTAAACTGACTCAGAATTTTTCTCCTTACATAAATAATCAATATTCGCAAAAGAGAAAAATTAAAAAAAAAAGAAGAAGAATTTTCAAATTAGAAACTAAAAATATAAATTGAAGATTTTCGCGCAGGCTGGGACTCGAACCCAGGGCCACTCGCTAGGAAGCCCACCACTCTAGCCATTAGTCTAGCAGCGCTCTGACGGTCGAAGTTTTAAATATAATAAAATCAAAAAAGGCACCTTGGTAATTATTTATCTAAACACTTTTTCGCGTTTCGAAAAATTAAACTGACTCAGAATTTTCTTCCCTACATAAATAATCAATATTTGCAAAAGAAAAAAATTGAAAAAAAAAGAAATTTCAAATTCGAAAAGAAATATATACATTGAATATATTCGTTCCGGCTGGGACTCGAAAATGACTGAATGAAGCTGAGTGACTGACATACTGCCCGACTGACTGACTGACTGAATGACTAACTGACTGAGACTAAGTGACTAAATTGCTTGACTGACTGACTGACTGACTAACTGACTGACTGAGACTGACTGACTGACTGCTTGACTGTCTGACTGACTATTTCACTGACTGACTGAATGACTAAATGACTGACTGACACTGACTGACTGACTGCTTGACTGCCTGACTGACTGCTTGACTGCCTGACTGACTGCTTGACTGAATAAGGCTGACTGACTGACAGACTGACTGAATAAGGCTGACTGACTGACTGACTGACAGACTGACAGAATAAGGCTGACTGACTGACTGCCTGACTGACTGACTGACTGACTGAATGACTGACTGACTGAGACTGACTGACTGCTTGACTGACTAACTGACTGGACAGGACTGACCGACTGATTGACTGACTGACTGCCCGACTGACTGACTGACTGAATGACTGACTGACTGAGACTAAATGACTGACTGATTGACTGACTGATTGACTGACTGACTGAGACTGACTGACTGACTGCCTAACTGACTGAGTGACTGACTGACTGGACTGACTGACTGAGACTGAATGACTGAGCCCTTGTCTGATTGACTGTCGGACTGACTGACTGACTTCGCAAAAGGGAAAAATAAAAAAAAAGAATTATCAAATTAGAAAAAAATATTTGCATATAAGATTTCCTTTCCGGTTGGGATTTGAACCCAGGGCGACACGCATGGAAGCCCAACGCTCTCGCCAATATACTATCGGATCTCGGTCCGTCGGTGTCTTAATTATAAAAAAAAAACAAAAATTGCACCTTGGTAATTATTGATCTAAAATCTTTGAAATCTAAAGGTCGAATGATTAAACTGACTCAGAATTTTCTTCCGTACATAAATAATCGATATTTGCAAAAGAAAGAAAATGAAAAAAAAAAAGAATTTTCAAATTAGAAAAGAAATATATACATTGAAGATTTTCGTTCCGGCCGGGACTCGAACCCAGTACCATGCGCGTGGAACCCAACGGTCTAGCCATTAGGCTATCGGAACTCTGTCGATGGAAGTCTTAAATATAATAAAAACAAAAAATGCACCTTGGTAATTATTGATTCAAACACTTTGAAATTTACAGGTCGAATAATTAAACTGACTCAGAATTTTTCTCCCTACATAAATAATCAATATTCGCAAAAGAGAAAAATTAAAAAAAAAGAAGAAGAATTTTCAAATTAGAAACTAAAAGTACACATTGAAGATTTTCGTTCAGGCTGGGACTCGAACCCAGGGCCACTCGCTTGGAAGCCTAACACTCTAGCAATTAGTCTATGGGAGCTCTTTCGGTGGGAGTTTTAAATATAATAAAAACAAAAAATGCACCTTGGTAATTGTTTATTTAAACACTTTGAAATCTTCGTGTCGAAAAATTAAACTGACTCAGAATTTTCTTCCCTACATAAATAATCAATATTTGCAAAGGAAAGAAATTGAAAAAAAAAGAATTTTCAAATTAGAAAAGAAATATATACATTGAAGATATTCGCTCCGGCTGGGACTCGAACCCAGGCCACTCGCTTGGAAGACCAGCGTTCTAGCCATTAGGCTATCGGAGTTCTGTCGAGCGGAGTCTTACTGCCTGACTGAGACTGCCTGACTGACAGACTGACTCACTGACTGACTGATACTGACTGACTGGACTGACTGACTGACTCACTGACTGACCGAGACTGACTGACTGACTCACTGACTGACCGAGACTGACTGACTAACTGCCTGACTGACTGAGACTGGACTGACTGACTGACTGACTGACTAACTGACTGACTGAGACTGACTGACTGACTGCTTGACTCTCTGACTGACTATTTCACTGACTGACTGAATGACTAAATGACTGACTAACACTGACTGACTGACTGCTTGACTACCTGACTGACTGCTTGACTGACTAACTGACTGGACAGGACTGACCGACTGACTGACTGACAGACTGACTGAATAAGGATGACTGACAGACTGACTGAATAAGGCTGACCGACTGACTGACTGCCTGACTGACTGACTGCCTGACTGACTGACTGACTGACTGACCGAGACTGACTGACTGACTGACCGAGACTGGACTGGACTGACTGACTGACTGACTGACTGAGACTGACTGACTGCTTTAGTGACTAACTGACTGCACAGGACTGACCGACTGACTGACTGACTGACTGCCTGACTGACTGACTGAGACTAAATGACTGACTGCTTGACTGACTGGCTGAAGGACTAACTGACTGACTGAGTGACTGACTGACTGGACTGACTGACTGAGACTGAATGACTGAGTGCTTGACTGATTGACTGTCAGACTGACTGACTGACTTCGCAAAAGGGAAATTAAAAAAAAAAAGATTTATAAAATTAGAAAAAAATATTTGCATTTAAGATTTCCTTTCCGGCTGGGATTTGAACCCAGGGCGACACGCATGCAAGCCCAACGCTCTCGCCAATATACTATCGGATCTCTGTTGGTCGGTGTCTTAATTATAATAAAAACAAAAAATGCACCTTAGTAATTATTGATCTAAAATCTTTGAAATCTAAAGGTCGAATGATTAAACTGACTCAGAATTTTCTTCCGTACATAAATAATCCATATTTGCAAAAGAAAGAAATTGAAAAAAAAAGAATCTTCAAATTAGAAGAGAAATATATACATTGAAGATTTTCGTTCCGGCCGGGACTCGAACCCAGTTCCACGCGCTTGGAACCCAACGGTCTAGCCATTAGGCTATCGGAGCTCTGTCGATTGAAGTCTTAAATATAATAAAAAAAATGCACCTTTTTAATTATTGATTCAAACACTTTGAAATCTACAGGTCAAATTATTAAACTGACTCAGAATTTTTCTCCCTACATAAATAATCAATATTCGCAAAAGAAATTGAAAAAAAAAAATAAAATTCGAAAAGAAATATATACATTGAAGATATTCGTTCCGGCTGGGACTCGAACCCAGGGCCACTCTTTTAGAAGCCCACCACTCTAGCCATTAGTCTAGCAGAGCTCTAACGGTTGGAGTTTTAAATATAATAAAATCAAAAAATGCACCTTGGTAATTATTGATCTAAAATCTTTGAAATCTAAAGGTCGAATGATTAAACTGACTCAGAATTTTCTTCCGTACATAAATAATCGATATTTGCAGAAGAAAGAAAATGAAAAAAAAAAAAGAATTTTCAAATTAGAAAAGAAATATATACATTGAAGATTTTCGTTCCGGCCGGGACTCGAACCCAGTACCACGCGCTTGGAACCCAACGGTCTCGCCATTAGGCTATCGGAGCTCTGTCGATTGAAGTCTTAAATATAATAAAAACAAAAATCGCACCTTTTTAATTATTGATTCAAACACTTTGAAATCTACAGGTCGAAAAATTAAACTGACTCACAATTTTCTTCCCTACATAAATAATCAATATTTGCAAAAGAAAAAAATTGAAAAAAAAAGAGAATTTTCAAATTGGAAAAGAAATATATACATTGAAAATATTCGTTCCGGCTGGGACTCGAACCCAGGCCATTCGCTTGGAAGACCAACGGTCTAGCCATTAGCTATCGGAGTTCTATCGGTCGGAGCCTTACTGCCTGACTAAGACTGCCTGACTGACAGACTGACTGAATGACTAACTGATACTGACTGACTGACTGATACTGATTGACTGACTGACTCACTGATTGACCGAGACTGACTGACTGACCGAGACTGACTGACTGACTGCCTGACTGACTGACTGACTGAGACTAAATGACTGACTGCTTGACTGACTGGCTGAATGACTAACTGACTGACTGAGACTGACTGACTGAGTGCCTAACTGACTGAGTGACTGACTGATTGGACTGACTGACCGTCTGACTGAGACTGAATGACTGACTGCTTGACTGACTGACTGGTCTGGACTGATCGACTGACAGACTGACTGACTGACTGAGACTGACTGACTCAATGACTAACTGACTGACTAACTGACAGAATGACTGAATGAGGCTGAGTGACTGAGTGCCTGACTGACTGACTGATTGAAGGACTAGCTGACTGAGACTAAGTGACTAAATTGCTTGACTGACTGACTGAATGACTAACTGACTGACTGAGACTGACTGACTGCCTGACTGACTGAGTGACTGGCTGACTGGACTGACTGACTGACTGACTGAGACTGAATGACTGACTGCCCAACTGACTGAGTGACTGAATGACTAACTGACTGATTGAATGCTTAAGTGACTGACAGACTGACTGCTTGACTGACAGACTGGACTGGACTGACCGACTGGACTGGACTGACCGACTGACTGGCTGACTTAGACTGACTGATTGACTGTCGGACTGACTGACTGACTTCGCAAAAGGGAAAAATAAAAAAAAATTATCAAATTAGAAAAAAATACATGTATTTAAGATTTTCTTTCCGGCTGGGATTCGAACCCAGGGCCACACGCATGGAAGCCCAACGCTCTCGCCACCGGACTATCGGATCTCGGATGGCCGGTGTCTTAATTATAATAAAAACAAAAAATGCACATTGGTAATTATTGATCTAAAATTTTTGAAATCTAAAGGTCGAATGATTAAACTGACTCAGAATTTTCTTCCGTACATAAATAATCGATATTTGCAAAAGAAAGAAAATGAAAAAAAAAAGAATTTTCAAATTAGAAAAGAAATATATACATTGAAGATTTTCGTTCCGGCCGGGACTCGAACCCAGTACCACGCGCTTGGAACCCAACGGTCTAGCCATTAGGCTATCGGAGCTCTGTCGATGAAAGTCTTAAATATAATAAAAACAAAAAATGCACCTTGGTAATTATTGATTCAAACACTTTGAAATTTACAGGTCGAATAATTAAACTGACTCAGAATTTTTCTCCCTACATAAATAATCAATATTCGCAAAAGAGAAAAATTTAAAAAAAAAAAGAAGAAGAATTTTCAAATTAGAAACTAAAAGTATACATTGAAGATTTTCGTTCAGGCTGGGACTCGAACCCAGGGCCACTCGCTTGGAATCCTAACACTCTAGCCTTTAGTCTATGGGAGCTCTGTCGGTGGGAGTTTTAAATATAATAAAAACAAAAAATGCACCTTGGTAATTGTTTATTTAAACACTTTGAAATCTTCGTGTCGAAAAATTAAACTGACTCAGAATTTTCTTCCCTACATAAATAATCAATATTTGCAAAGGAAAGAAATTGAAAAAAAAAAAAGAATTTTCAAATTAGAAAAGAAATATATACATTGAAGATATTCGCTCCGGCTGGGACTCGAACCCAGGCCACTCGCTTGGAAGACCAGCGGTCTAGCCATTAGGCTATCGGAGTTCTGTCGAGCGGAGTCTTACTGCCTGACTGAGACTGCCTGACTGACAGACTGACTGACTGACAGACTGACTCACTGACTGACTGATACTGACTGACTGGACTGACTGACTGACTCACTGACTGACCGAGACTGACTGACTGACTCACTGACTGACCGAGACTGACTGACTGTGACTGGACTGACTGACTGACTGACTGACTGACTGACTAACTGATTACTGAGACTGACTGACTGACTGCTTGACTCTCTGACTGGCTATTTCACTGACTGACTGAATGACTAAATGACTGACTGACACTGACTGACTGACTGCTTGACTACCTGACTGACTGCTTGACTGACTAACTGACTGGACAGGACTGACCGACTGACTGACTGACAGACTGACTGAATAAGGATGACTGACAGACTGACTGAATAAGGCTGACTGACTGACTGACTGACAGACTGACTGAAAAGGCTGACCGACTGACTGACTGCCTGACTGACTGACTGACTGACTAAATGACTGACTGACTGACTGACCGAGAATGACTGACTGACTGACTGAGACTGGACTGGACTGACTGACTGAGACTGACTGACTGCTTTAGTGACTAACTGACTGCACAGGACTGACCGACTGACTGACGGACTGACTGCCTGCCTGACTGACTGACTGAATGACTGACTGACTGAGACTAAATGACTGACTGCTTGACTGACTGTCTGAAGGACTAACTGACTGACTGAGTGACTGACTGACTGGACTGACTGACTGAGACTGAATGACTGAGTGCTTGACTGATTGACTGTCAGACTGACTGACTGACTTCGCAAAAGGGAAAAATAAAAAAAAAAGAATTCTAAAATTAGAAAAAAATATTTGCATTTAAGATTTCCTTTCCGGCTGGGATTTGAACCCAGGGCGACACGCATGGAAGCCCAACGCTCTCGCCAATATACTATCGGATCTCTGTTGATCGGTGTCTTAATTATAATAAAAACAAAAAATGCACCTTAGTAATTATTGATCTAAAATCTTTGAAATCTAAAGGTCGAATGATTAAACTGACTCAGAATTTTCTTCCGTACATAAATAATCCATATTTGCAAAAGAAAGAAATTGAAAAAAAAAAGAATCTTCAAATTAGAAGAGAAATATATACATTGAAGATTTTCGTTCCGGCCAGGACTCGAACCCAGTACCACGCGCTTGGAACCCAACGGTCTAGCCATTAGGCTATCGGAGCTCTGTCGATTGAATTCTTAAATATAATTTAAAAAAAATGCACCTTTTTAATTATTGATTCAAACACTTTGAAATCTACAGGTCAAATTATTAAACTGACTCAGAATTTTTCTCCCTACATAAATAATCAATATTCGCAAAAGAAATTGAAAAAAAAAATAAAATTCGAAAAGAAATATATACATTGAAGATATTCGTTCCGGCTGGGACTCGAACCCAGGGCCACTCGCTTGGAAGCCCACCACTCTAGCCATTAGTCTAACAGAGCTCTAACGGTCGGAGTTTTAAATATAATAAAATCAAAAAATGCACCTTGGTAATTATTGATCTAAAATCTTTGAAATTTAAAGGTCGAATGATTAAACTGACTCAGAATTTTCTTCCGTACATAATTAATCGATATTTGCAAAAGAAAGAAAATGAAAAAAAAAAAAGAGTTTTCAAATTAGAAAAGAAATATATACATTGAAGATTTTCGTTCCGGCCGGGACTCGAACCCAGTACCACGCGCTTGGAACCCAACGGTCTCGCCATTAGGCTATCGGAGCTCTGTCGATTGAAGTCTTAAATATAATAAAAACAAAAATCGCACCTTTTTAATTATTGATTCAAACACTTTGAAATCTACAGGTCGAATAATTAAACTCACTCTGAATTTTTCTCCCTACATAAATAAACAATATTCGCAAAAGAGAAAAATTAAAAAAAAAAAAAGAAGAAGAATTTTCAAATTAGAAACTAAAAATATAAATTGAAGATTTTCGCGCAGGCTGGGACTCGAACCCAGGGCCACTCGCTTGGAAACCCACCACTCTAGCCATTAGTCTAGCAGAGCTCTGACGGGCGGAGTTTTAAATATAATAAAATCAAAAAATGCACCTTGGTAATTATTTATCTAAACACTTTGAATTCTGCGTTTCGAAAAATTAAACTGACTCAGAATTTTCTTCCCTACATAAATAATCAATATTTGCAAAAGAAAAAAATTGAAAAAAAAAGAGAATTTTCAAATTGGAAAAGAAATATATACATTGAAGATATTCATTCCGGCTGGGACTCGAACCCAGGCCATTCGCTTGGAAGACCAACGGTCTAGCCATTAGCTATCGGAGTTCTCTCGGTCGGAGCCTTACTGCCTGACTGAGACTGCCTGACTGACAGACTGACTGAATGACTAACTGATACTGACTGACTGACTGATACTGATTGACTGACTGACTCACTGATTGACCGAGACTGACTGACTGACCGAGACTGACTGACTGACTGCCTGACTGACTGAGACTGGACTGGACTGACTGACTGACTGACTGAGAGTAAATGACTGACTGCTTGACTGACTGACTGGTCTGGACTGACCGACTGACAGACTGACTGACTGACTGAGACTGACTGACTGACTGACAGACTGACTGACTGACTGACAGACTGACTGAATGAGGCTGAGTGACTGACAGACTGCCCGACTGACTGACTGACTGAATGACTAACTGACTGAGACTAAGTGACTAAATTGCTTGACTGACTGACTGGACTGACTGACTGACCGATTGAGACTGAAAGACTGACTGCCTAACTGACTGAGTGACTGAAAGACTAACTGACTGATTGACTGCTTAAGTTACTGACTGACTGACTGCTTGACTGACTGACTGGACTGGACTGACCGACTGACAGACTGACTGGCTGACAAAGACTGACTGATTGACTGTCGGACTGACTGACTGATTTCGCAAAAGGGAAAAATAAAAAAAAATTATCAAATTAGAAAAAATATATGCATTTAAGATTTTCTTTCCGGCTGGGATTCGAACCCAGGGCCACACGCATGGAAGCCCAACACTCTCGCCAATATACGATCGGATCTCTGTTGGTCGGTGTCTTAATT